>NW_027469394.1:0-10000 GCF_051020765.1 Lasioglossum baleicum | reverse complement strand
ATTAAAATATAAATTTTTTATTTTATTAATAAGATACGAATAATACAATATGAACATAGTGTATTATTTCAAACAATTACATGTTGTTTTATTGACAATTAAATGGCCCAAAACCGGCATCCCAATATCCGCACAAATCCACAGACATGGTTCGAACGAAAAAAAAAAAAGGGACATTTAGTTTTGGCGACCCCCCTGAAGAAGGGATGCTGCACCTCGGAGTTTCCTCCATATCAGCAACGCCGGCCCGGTTGTTCTGGCCTTTCTCCCATTTTCTTTCCCGCCAGTCTGTTGGTTACTTCTCAGGATTTAGGACTCAGGATTTAGGGTCCAGGATATGGGATGCAGGATTTAGTTTCTAGTGTCTCATTTCACTTGGAGTATGGTCAGTAATGTGTTTGGATGTGTTCCAAATGTTCCATAATTCTTGCGGCAACCTTCGCCATCACTCCTCGAGTCTCGCGGAACCTCGATTTCTCCTCCACCACGTCTCCTCCTTTCTAAGGAGTATTTTCTTGGCAGCCTGGGCGAGGGCCCTGTATGTGTCCTCGCGAATAATGCTCGTTCCGGTTGGGGGCCAGTCAAGGCCCTTCTCCTGGCAGACCGCACGGTACTCCCTCCTCTCTGTCTCATATAAGGGGCAGTGGAACATCACATGCATTGGGGACTCACCCGCGGCCCCGCAGAGGCAGCCGGGGTCATCGGACAACCCTCTCTCATGCAGCTTCTCAGCGAAATCCCCATGCCCTGACAGGAACTGGACGACGTAGTGTTCTAGGAACATCCACTTCATGAGAAGCCTGTCCAGCACGTTGGGGAAGAGTCCATGAGTGTGTCTGCCGGTCGTGGATTCGTCCCACCTGGTCTGCCACTCTCGCAGCAGATACTCAATCACCTCACTGTTGAGGTCCATGTCCGAACGCCCACCATCGAAGTCCTCCGGGAAGCTATAGCCATTGATGTCGAAGCTTCTCCCTCTAGAAGCCTTGTATCGGATGTCCAGGCGTCGCATATGCAGGTCAATCGGGGGGGCGCCTGCGACGATGAGGAGGGCGTCCGTGGCGACAGTTCTGTACGCTCTAGTTACACGCAGAAGCGCCTGCCTCTGCGCCGCTTGCAAGGCTTTAAGGCCAGTTCCGGTCATCAGATCCATCCAAGCCGGAGCCGCGTATGCAACGATAGGGAGGAACAGTCCGGTGTACAAAGTCCGCAGTGCCTTGTGTCTAAGTCCCCATGTGCGTCGCGCCACCGCAGCGAGAGCGTTGATCTTTTGCAAGCCCTTATCCTTCACCTTCTTGATGTGGGTATTAATCTTCATGCCTGTGTCGAAGTGTACCCCCAAGTACCTCACGCACTCGGCCATGCGGACCTGTTTTCCTTGGACTCTAACCGCTGGTGGTCTGCTCCTCGCAAACGATCCCCTCAGCATGATCATCTCGGTCTTCTCTCCAGCCAGAGAAAGTTTCTCCCGAGAACACCAACCCTCAATCGTCGCGATCGCCGCACGCGCCCTTCCCTCAATCTCGGCTCTGGTGTTACCAGCGATGAGCAGCGAGAGATCATCAGCATACGCGAAGACCTCGTGTCCATCCCTCTCCAAGGTCATCAGGAGGTCGTCGAACACCAGGTTCCAGAAAGGGGGAGCCGCCACGGAGCCCTGCGGGCAACCCCTCGTTACGCCCTTCTCCACTCTTCCGCTCCTACCGACAAGTATGACCCGTCTGTCAGACAGGTAGTCGGATACCAGGGAATACAAGTTCCCGGGACAGTTCCTCTCCCTGAGGTAATGCATAATGCTTGGCCACCAGACGTTATCGAAAGCGCCAGCAATGTCGAACATGATCGCGAGTACATACTTGCGATCGGAGGTCTCAACACACCTTCGCATCTCAACTATCGCGTCCACCGTTGACCTGCCCCTACGGAACCCGAACTGCCGCTGTGCTGCATACCCCGGCATCATGAAAGTCTCCTCTAGTCTCCCGACCATGAGCCTCTCGAGGGACTTCCCGATCACTGACAGGAGGCATATCGGGCGATAGGATTTCGCAAGCGCCTCATCCCTGTCCGTGCCCTTAAGCAACGCGCGCACTGAGCCAACCTTCCAGACCGCGGGGAAGCACCCGAACTCCAGACAGGCGTTGAACAACTTCAAGAACTCGGCACGGAGGACGCCATATGAGGCCTTGTAAACGATAACCTCGATGAGATCGGGTCCCGGGGCCTTGCCGTTCCGGAGGGAGGCGACGGCCTCCCCGATCTCGGCGTCGGCGAACCTCGAGACATCCGGCGCCGTCGGAGGCGGCGCGAGGCGAGAGTTTCTCCTTTCAATCTGCTCCTCCGTGCTGTCAGGGGTGTCATCCGGAACAAGGGCGTTCAGGAGCTCCAGGGCGGAGTCCTCCCATGTGATCGGGCGGTCCGCGCCTACGCATCTCGTAGACAGCGCCATTTCCGGGCTGCACTTTCTCATACACGCCCTGTACACCAACCCCCACGGGTTTTCATTGCCCTCGTTGGTCACGAATTTCTGCCAGTCGGTCGTCTTGGCACGGTGGATCTCAGCCGTGTACCTGCGTCTAATCAGGAGGTATTCATTCCTCCGGGCGATCTTTCGCACCGGGTCCGTCTCAACCTGGAAGGCCTTTCTGGTCTTGTAGGTTTTCTTCTTCAGGGCCGTGAGATCTCGCGTCCACCATGGGACAGATCTATCATGTCGCTGCTTCCGCTGCAGGACAGCGTCGCAGGCAGACACGATGCAGTCCTGAATTAAGGCCGCCGCCACCTCCACCTCATCCTTGCTCCTCGGACCAAAATCCCGCAATCTGAGTCCCCTGATCTGCTGGAGGACATCCTGGAATCTCGACCAGTCCACTTCGGTCGTTCGGTAACGCTGGTGCAGCGCCGGTTCTCGGGTTCCGGTGGCCCCCGCTCGATCCGGGAGTCCGACGCAGAAGGAGATAGGGTTGTGGTCACTCGTCGTCCATCCCTCATGCACAGCCCAGTCGCGGATGAGTCCGGCCGCCGCCTCCGTGGCCATAGTGACGTCGATGTTCGATTTTCCACAGTGGTTTCGGAAGGTGGGGGGGTTGTCTGGGCTATTGAGCACCACCAGGTTCTCCGACGCTATCGTTTCCTCCAGCATCACACCCCGACTGTCCAGAATCCCACTGTGCCACATGGGGGATTTAGCGTTCACGTCAGCCGCTATGATCAACCTCTGGCCGCGCAGTTCATGGCAGATGTCATGTATCAGGCTGAGATAGCGGTCGATGTCATGCGAGAACCTAAAGTAGATGCTGGCCAGATATATCCTTCCAGCAGCGCCCGAGATCTCAACACATGTACAGTACTCACTGGACAGGCGAGCAAGCTTCAGAACGTTGAGCCCTGGGTTACGTACGGCTATTGCCGCCATCACGTGAGACTGTGGTTTTCCCCCGGTGACAGTGAGACAGCCCCTGAGTCCCAGAAGTCGACCTCTGACATTGTATGGTTCCTGCATTAGCAAGATGTCAATGTCCTCGTCGTTCATCACTCTCCGCATCTCCAGCGAGACGTTGTGCGATCCCCGCATGTTATGTTGCGCGATTTTTAGCTCCCGGCCATTTATGGTGATATTATTGGCCATAGTCGGTTCTAGAAAGGACCTGGTTGATCGCGGCTTTGTATGCGGGACATTCATTGCTCTTCACGGAGTGGTGGTGGTCTCTTCCAAACCTCTGGCAGTTCGAGCAGACTGCCAATGAGCTTTTGTTTGGGCAGTCCTTGAAGCTGTGCCCCGCGGTTCCACAGTGTCCGCACGTCTCCTTTTCCGCTCGGCAGTACTTAGATGTGTGTCCGAATGCCTGACATTTGTAGCATCGTGTGGCAGCAATGTAATCTTGCGCATTGCAACGGCTCCAGCCGATGTACAATGATTCCTTTTTGAGCAGATAATTTCTAGCTTCGTTTGAGACCTCAAGGATGGTGTTACATGTTTCTTTGTTTTTGTCCCCGGATTTGAAAGCAACCCTCATTTGTTGTCTCATTCGTGTTCTTCCTTCCTGATCCACGTTCTGCTCAACGATGGTGTCCAGCAGAGTCTCATCCGTGAGCATCCTTGGGGTGTTGTACAGGATGACCCGTGGGCTCTTTTTCTGAGGTGCGCCAACCACCAGTCCAGCTTCCCTGAGTTTCTCATTACCCAGGAGTGCAGTCACGTCGCTCGTTTTGGCCGTCTCGACAATAATTCCGTTCCCCTGGATTCCCCGTACGCCCACCACTTGAAGTCCATCACGTGCCGGGGATATGAGTTTCTGCACCGCTTCCTTTGTCGCCTCACTAGACACGAATGCTTTTGTGTCCTTAGGTACAATGGTTATTACATTAGGAGGGTTTCGCTTTAAGTTAGAGGCCATCGCGGATTTGGATCTCAGCCCAACCCGTTCCGCATATGTAGTGGATCCTCTGGGGGCTGTGGTCGTTGCTGTGGCGAACCCCTTCTCGGCCTTCTCAACGGTGGTCTCGAAGGTCCTCCGCTGTTGAGCAGTTTCCCCCTTAAGCGCGGCAACTTGTCCCTCGAGGTGGCTGTTCTGGATCAGTGCCTCATTTAGAACGCCCTGAAGCTTGTAAAATTTGCCAAGGACGGCTTCTGTGGTCTTGCAGTCGATGGAGTTGTCCGGATCATGGAGGAAGGCCATTACACTCCTGAAGATTTTCTCCGACCTTGCCTTCAGGGAGAGAGTGGTTTCTGAGTCAGCCTTCTGTTGTTTTGCTTCATCGGTGTCAGTCTCGTGCTCCGTCAGGGCCTTAGGAGGAGAACCCTTTTTCTTTCTTTTCGTTTTCCCCGTCCGTCCATCAGCGGTCGCCGTTGTGGGCCCCGCATCACCGCTGCCCGAGCTCCTCCTCTTTCGTTTCTCCTTTCCCTTGGTCTTCCTCCTCCTGTTCGTCACTTCCTCAGAGTCGGAGCTCTCGAAGTCCATTTCTATAACCGTGTCAGCCGAAGAGCTGTCCTCGGATTCGTACGGAGATTTTCGTGTGATTGCCAGGATTTCTGAACTCAATCGAGAGTAAAAGGGCGTAAAGAGGTCAAAGGAGCAAAAGGGGTACACGAGGCACAAGGGGCGCGATGGGCAGAAGGGACGAAAACGGCGAAAAGCGCGAGGAAAGAAGTGAAAACGTGGAAAGGGCGTAAAAGGGCGGAAAGTGTGAAAGAGGGCGCGGAAGAGCGCGAAAGTGCGAAAAGGGGTGAAAAGGAGCTAAAGGAGCGAAAAGGAGTGAAAAGGAGCAAAAAAGAGCAAAGGTGGAACTCGTGGAACTAATGAGGTTCGTGGAACTAGTGGAACCAGTTCACTGCGCGCCGCGAGATGGGGCAGAAATCGGGGAACTCGTGGAACTAGTGGATCTAGTTCACGAGGGCGTCAAGAGATGGAGCCACCGGCGGTGGAAGTCGCCAGATCGTGGAACTAGTGGAACTAGTCCTCGGGGGCGCCGCAAGATGGAGCCACTGGAGGTGGAAGTCGTGGAGCTAGTTCAAGAGGGCGCCAAGAGATGGAGCCACCGGCGGTGGAAGTCCTCGGATCGTGGAACTAGTAGATCTAGTTCACGAGGGCGCCACAAGATGGAGCCACTGAAGATGGAAGTCGTGGAACCAGTGGAACACGTCGAACTACTTCCTGGGGGCACCGCAAGATAAATTCTCGCCAATGAGAGCGAATGAGGGCGTCCAAGATGGCCGTCGCTGCAGCCACGTGGCGACCGAAGTTAATTTCCACTAATTAACAGCACTGGAACGGGCCACACGCGTAATTGTTTGTGTGTCTGTTGTCTTTGGTGTAATTAACACTGCACGAATGTTTTTCAGTCGCCTGACTGCTCCTCTCCGTCTTCGTGTCTTGAAAATCTGCTGACAGGCTGGCAATATGCCGCCGTGCACGTGGTCAGCACTTCAACAGCGAATATCTTCCTCCAGACACTGTTCTCGGCGTAATCTCTGTCTCACTTTATTCACTGTATTACTCTGAGTGTCCTCGATAACTATTTGCACTTGAAATAACTGTTTTTCCGCAGGAAAGACGATAATATCACGGAGCGATGTAACAACGCGTGTGTGCTATTGGCCACCTAGCGGAGCAAAAAAAAAAAAAAAAAAAAAAAAAAAGGGACAGAGGGAATCTCGTTAATCCAAACACGCGCATCGCAAACATATCCGGGGACGATCTACCTAACAGTACAGACCAAAACTGACTCCCGCCGTTTACCCGCACGACCGATAGAACACGATTAGTACACGTCGAAATATAACTCGGAACATTATTCTCAGTTTATTCGATAAATACTCATCCTAAAGCTTTGATACTTGATATTTATTGTTAGAATGCGTTATTATACAATGATCTAATATTTATAATGGTCTGGGAACGCTAGGGAAAAAGTTTACTCTTGGCGGTTGGACTTAGAAAAATTTCGCTTCGGTCGGAGTTGCTCGCAATGCGCCCGGAACATTATTCTGAGTTTATTCGATAAATATTCATCCTAAAGCTTTGATACTTGATATTTATTGTTAGAATGCGTTGTTATACAATGATCTAATATTTATAATGGTCTGGGAACGCTAGGAAAAAAGTTTACTCTTGGCGGTTGGACTTAGAAAAATTTCGCTCGGTCGGAGTTGCTCGCAATGCGCCCGGAACATTATTCTGAGTTTATTCGATAAATATTCATCCTAAAGCTTTGATACTTGATATTTATTGTTAGAATGCGTTATTATACAATGATCTAATATTTATAATGGTCTGGGATCGCTAGGAAAAAAGTTTACTCTTGGCGGTTGGACTTGGAAAAATTTCGCTCGGTCGGAGTTGCTCGCAATGCGCCCGGAACATTATTCTGAGTTTATTCGATAAATATTCATCCTAAAGCTTTGATACTTGATATTTATTGTTAGAATGCGTTATTATACAATGATCTAATATTTATAATTGTCTGGGAACGCTAGGAAAAAAGTTTACTCTTGGCGGTTGGACTTAGAAAAATTTCGCTCGGTCGGAGTTGCTCGCAATGCGCTCCGAACATTATTCTCAGTTTATTCGATAAATACTCATCCGAGCGCTTTCATACTTGATATTTGTCTTCGAAATGCTTTACCACACGATGATCTAATATTTATAATTGTCCGAGTCAACCGGAAAGATAAGTTTACTCTTGGCGGTCGGAGCAATATTTCACAAAAACTGGAGCAATACGCGTCCGAGAGCTTTGAAACTCGAGAAATATTGATGACAAGCGGTATCGTGCGTGGATATAACGATTAAAGTCGTGCGGGAGCTCGGGGAGAAAAGTTTACTCTTGGCGGTTGGACTTAGAAAAATTTCGCTCGAGCTCCTTCGCACGGCGATCCGACGCGCCTCGGCGCGCGAACGATTCGTTCGAGCGGCCGAGCAAACTATGCGCTCCGAACATTATTCTCAGTTTATTCGATAAATACTCATCCGAGCGCTTTCATACTTGATATTTGTCTTCGAAATGCTTTACCACACGATGATCTAATATTTATAATGGTCTGGGAACGCTAGGAAAAAAGTTTACTCTTGGCGGTTGGACTTAGAAAAATTTCGCTCGGTCGGAGTTGCTCGCAATGCGCTCCGAACATTATTCTCAGTTTATTCGATAAATACTCATCCGAGCGCTTTCATACTTGATATTTGTCTTCGAAATGCTTTACCACACGATGATCTAATATTTATAATGGTCTGGGAACGCTAGGAAAAAAGTTTACTCTTGGCGGTTGGACTTAGAAAAATTTCGCTTCGGTCGGAGTTGCTCGCAATGCGCCCGGAACATTATTCTGAGTTTATTCGATAAATATTCATCCTAAAGCTTTGATACTTGATATTTATTGTTAGAATGCGTTGTTATACAATGATCTAATATTTATAATGGTCTGGGAACGCTAGGAAAAAAGTTTACTCTTGGCGGTTGGACTTAGAAAAATTTCGCTCGGTCGGAGTTGCTCGCAATGCGCCCGGAACATTATTCTGAGTTTATTCGATAAATATTCATCCTAAAGCTTTGATACTTGATATTTATTGTTAGAATGCGTTATTATACAATGATCTAATATTTATAATGGTCTGGGATCGCTAGGAAAAAAGTTTACTCTTGGCGGTTGGACTTGGAAAAATTTCGCTCGGTCGGAGTTGCTCGCAATGCGCCCGGAACATTATTCTGAGTTTATTCGATAAATATTCATCCTAAAGCTTTGATACTTGATATTTATTGTTAGAATGCGTTATTATACAATGATCTAATATTTATAATTGTCTGGGAACGCTAGGAAAAAAGTTTACTCTTGGCGGTTGGACTTAGAAAAATTTCGCTCGGTCGGAGTTGCTCGCAATGCGCTCCGAACATTATTCTCAGTTTATTCGATAAATACTCATCCGAGCGCTTTCATACTTGATATTTGTCTTCGAAATGCTTTACCACACGATGATCTAATATTTATAATTGTCCGAGTCAACCGGAAAGATAAGTTTACTCTTGGCGGTCGGAGCAATATTTCACAAAAACTGGAGCAATACGCGTCCGAGAGCTTTGAAACTCGAGAAATATTGATGACAAGCGGTATCGTGCGTGGATATAACGATTAAAGTCGTGCGGGAGCTCGGGGAGAAAAGTTTACTCTTGGCGGTTGGACTTAGAAAAATTTCGCTCGAGCTCCTTCGCACGGCGATCCGACGCGCCTCGGCGCGCGAACGATTCGTTCGAGCGGCCGAGCAAACTATGCGCTCCGAACATTATTCTCAGTTTATTCGATAAATACTCATCCGAGCGCTTTCATACTTGATATTTGTCTTCGAAATGCTTTACCACACGATGATCTAATATTTATAATGGTCTGGGAACGCTAGGAAAAAAGTTTACTCTTGGCGGTTGGACTTAGAAAAATTTCGCTCGGTCGGAGTTGCTCGCAATGCGCTCCGAACATTATTCTCAGTTTATTCGATAAATACTCATCCGAGCGCTTTCATACTTGATATTTGTCTTCGAAATGCTTTACCACACGATGATCTAATATTTATAATGGTCTGGGAACGCTAGGAAAAAAGTTTACTCTTGGCGGTTGGACTTAGAAAAATTTCGCTTCGGTCGGAGTTGCTCGCAATGCGCCCGGAACATTATTCTGAGTTTATTCGATAAATATTCATCCTAAAGCTTTGATACTTGATATTTATTGTTAGAATGCGTTGTTATACAATGATCTAATATTTATAATGGTCTGGGAACGCTAGGAAAAAAGTTTACTCTTGGCGGTTGGACTTAGAAAAATTTCGCTCGGTCGGAGTTGCTCGCAATGCGCCCGGAACATTATTCTGAGTTTATTCGATAAATATTCATCCTAAAGCTTTGATACTTGATATTTATTGTTAGAATGCGTTATTATACAATGATCTAATATTTATAATGGTCTGGGATCGCTAGGAAAAAAGTTTACTCTTGGCGGTTGGACTTGGAAAAATTTCGCTCGGTCGGAGTTGCTCGCAATGCGCCCGGAACATTATTCTGAGTTTATTCGATAAATATTCATCCTAAAGCTTTGATACTTGATATTTATTGTTAGAATGCGTTATTATACAATGATCTAATATTTATAATTGTCTGGGAACGCTAGGAAAAAAGTTTACTCTTGGCGGTTGGACTTAGAAAAATTTCGCTCGGTCGGAGTTGCTCGCAATGCGCTCCGAACATTATTCTCAGTTTATTCGATAAATACTCATCCGAGCGCTTTCATACTTGATATTTGTCTTCGAAATGCTTTACCACACGATGATCTAATATTTATAATTGTCCGAGTCAACCGGAAAGATAAGTTTACTCTTGGCGGTCGGAGCAATATTTCACAAAAACTGGAGCAATACGCGTCCGAGAGCTTTGAAACTCGAGAAATATTGATGACAAGCGGTATCGTGCGTGGATATAACGATTAAAGTCGTGCGGGAGCTCGGGGAGAAAAGTTTAC
>NW_027469393.1:0-165794 GCF_051020765.1 Lasioglossum baleicum | reverse complement strand
CCTCTCGCACGTGTTTTTACTCGACTAGCCTGCAGGATGCATCCTCTCGCACGTGTTTTTACTCGACTAGCCTGCGGATGCATCCTCTCGCACGTGTTTTTGCTCGAGTAGCCATGCGAATCCAAAAAACCTGCGCATGCGCATCCCAAAAAACCTGCGCATGCGCATCCCACAAAACCTGCACATGCGCATCCCACAAAAACCTCGCACGTGTTTTTACTCGACTAGCCTGCGGGATGCATCCTCTCGCACGTGTTTTTACTCGTCTAGCCTGCGGGATGCATCCTCTCGCACGTGTTTTTTACTCGACTAGCCTGCGGGATGCATCCTCTCGCACGTGTTTTACTCGACTAGCCTGCGGGATGCATCCTCTCGCACGTGTTTTTACTCGACTAGCCTGCAGGATGCATCCTCTCGCACGTGTTTTTACTCGACTAGCCTGCGGGATGCATCCTCTCGCACGTGTTTTTACTCGACTACCCTGCGGGATGCATCCTCTCTCACGTGTTTTTGCTCGACTAGCCATGCGCATCCCAAAAAACCTGCGCATGCGCATCCCACAAAACCTGCGCATGCGCATCCCACAAAACCTCGCACGTGTTTTTACTCGACTAGCCTGCGGGATGCATCCTCTCGCACGTGTTTTTACTCGACTAGACTGCGGGATGCATCCTCTCGCACGTGTTTTTACTCGACTAGCCTGCAGGATGCATCCACTCGCACGTGTTTTTACTCGACTAGCCTGCGGGATGCATCCTCTCGCACGTGTTTTTACTCGACTAGCCTGCGGGATGCATCCTCTCGCACGTGTTTTTGCTCGACTAGCCATGCGCATCCAAAAAACCTGCGCATGCGCATCCCACAAAACCTCGCACGTGTTTTTACTCGACTAGCCTGCGGGATGCAATCCTCTCGCACGTGTTTTTGCTCGACTAGCCTGCGGGATGCATCCTCTCGCACGTGTTTTTGCTCGACTAGCCATGCGCATCCCAAAAAACCCTGCGCATGCGCATCCCACAAAACCTCGCACGTGTTTTGTGCTCGTCTAGCCTGCGGGATGCATCCTTTCGCACGTGTTTTACTCGACTAGCCTGCGGGATGCATCCTCTCGCACGTGTTTTTGCTCGACTAGCCTGCGGGATGCATCCTCTCGCACGTGTTTGTGCTCGACTAGCCTGCGGGATGCATCCTCTCGCACGTGTTTTTACTCGACTAGACTGCGGATGCATGCCTCTCGCACGTGTTTTTGCTCGACTAGCCTGCGGGATGCATCCTCTCGCACGTGTTTTTGCTCGACTAGCCTGCGGGATGCATCCTCTCGCACGTGTTTTTTCTCGACTAGCCTGCGGATGTATCCTCTTGCACGTGTTTTTACTCGACTACCCTGCGGGATGCATCCTCTCGCACGTGTTTTTGCTCGACTAGCCATGCGCATCCCAAAAAACCTGCGCATGCGCATCCCACAAAACCTGCGCATTGCGCATCCCACAAACCTCGCACGTGTTTTTACTCGACTAGCCTGCGGGATGCATCCTCTCGCACGTGTTTTTATTCGGCTAGTCTGCGGGATGCATCCTCTCGCACGTGTTTTTACTCGACTAGCCTGCGGGATGCATCCTCTCGCACGTGTTTTTACTCGACTAGCCTGCAGGATGCATCCTCTCGCACGTGTTTTTACTCGACTAGCCTGCGGGATGCATCCTCTCGCACGTGTTTTTGCTCGACCAGCCTGCGGGATGCATCCTCTCGCACGTGTTTTTGCTCGACTAGCCTGCGGGATGCATCCTCTCGCACGTGTTTTTACTCGACTAGCCTGCGGGATTCATCCTCTCGCACGTGTTTTTCCTCGACTAGCCTGCGGGATGCATCCTCTCGCACGTGTTTTTGCTCGACTAGCCTGCGGGATGCATCCTCTCGCACGTGTTTTTACTGGACTAGCCTGCGGGATGCATCCTCCGCACGTGTTTTTACTCTACTAGCCTGCGGGAAACATCCTCTCGCACGTGTTTTTGCTCGACTAGCCTGCGGGATGCATCCTCTCGCACGTGTTTTTGCTCGACTAGCCTGCGGGATGCATCCTCTCGCACGTGTTTTTGCTCGACCTAGCCTGCGGGACGCATCCTCTCGCACGTGTTTTTACTCGACTAGCCTGCGGGATGCATCCTCTCGCACGTGTTTTTGCTCGACCAGCCTGCGGGATGCATCCTCTCCCACGTGTTTTTGCTCGACTAGCCTGCGGGGATGCATCCTCTCGCACGTGTTTTTACTGGACCTAGCACTGCGGGATTCATCCTCTCGCACGTGTTTTTACTCGACTAGCCTGCGGGATGCATCCTCCCGCACGTGTTTTTACTCGACTAGCCTGCGGGATACATCCTCTCGCACGTGTTTTTGCTCGACTAGCCTGCGGGATGCATCCTCTCGCACGTGTTTTTGCTCGACTAGCCTGCGGGATGCATCCTCTCGCACGTGTTTTTGCTCGACTAGCCTGCGGGACGCATCCTCTCGCACGTGTTTTTTACTCGACTAGCCTGCGGGATGCATCCTCTCGCACGTGTTTTTACTCGACTAGCCTGCGGGAAGCATCCTCTTGCACGTGTTTTTACTCGACTAGCCAGCGGGATGCATCCTCTCGCACGTGTTTTTACTCGACTAGCCTGCGGGAAGCATCCTCTCGCACACGTGTTTTTACTCGACTAGCATGCGGGATGCATCCTCTCGCACGTGTTTTTACTCGACTAGCCTGCGGGAAGCATCCTCTCGCACGTGTTTTTACTCGACTAGCCTGCGGGATGCATCCTCTCGCACGTGTTTTTCTCGACTAGCCTGCGGGATGTATCCTCTTGCACGTGTTTTTACTCGACTAGCCAGCGGGATGCATCCTCTCGCACGTGTTTTTACCTCGACTAGCCTGCGGGAAGCATCCTCTCGCACGTGTTTTTACTCGACTAGCATGCGGGATGCATCCTCTCGCACGTGTTTTTACTCGACTAGCCTGCGGGAAGCATCCTCTTGCACGTGTTTTTACTCGACTAGCCTGCGGGATGCATCCTCTCGCACGTGTTTTTGCTCGACTAGCCATGCGCATCCCAAAAAACCTGCGCATGCGCATCCCACAAAACCTCGCACGTGTTTGTGCTCGTCTAGCCTGCGGGATGCATCCTTTCGCACGTGTTTTTAACTCGACTAGCCTGCGGGATGCATCCTCTCGCACGTGTTTTTGCTCGACTAGCCTGCGGGATGCATCCTCTCGCACGTGTTTGTGCTCGACTAGCCTGCGGGATGCATCCTTTCGCACGTGTTTTACTCGACTAGCCTGCGGGATGCATCCTCTCGCACGTGTTTTTGCTCGACTAGCCTGCGGGATGCATCTCTCGCACGTGTTTGTGCTCGACTAGCCTGCGGGATGCATCCTCTCGCACGTGTTTTTACTCGACTAGACTGCGGGATGCATCCTCTCGCACGTGTTTTTGCTCGACTAGCCTGCGGGATGCATCCTCTCGCACGTGTTTTTGCTCGACTAGCCTGCGGGATGCATCCTCTCGCACGTGTTTTTCTCGACTAGCCTGCGGGATGTATCCTCTTGCACGTGTTTTTACTCGACTACCCTGCGGGATGCATCCTCTCGCACGTGTTTTTGCTCGACTAGCCATGCGCATCCCAAAAAAACCTGCGCATGCGCATCCCACAAAACCTGCGCATGCGCATCCCACAAAACCTCGCACGTGTTTTTACTCGACTAGCCTGCGGGATGCATCCTCTCGCACGTGTTTTTATTCGGCTAGTCTGCGGGATGCATCCTCTCGCACGTGTTTTTACTCGACTAGCCTGCGGGATGCATCCTCTCGCACGTGTTTTTACTCGACTAGCCTGCAGGATGCACCCTCTCGCACGTGTTTTTACTCGACTAGCCTGCGGGATGCATCCTCTCGCACGTGTTTTTGCTCGACCAGCCTGCGGGATGCATCCTCTCGCACGTGTTTTTGCTCGACTAGCCTGCGGGATGCATCCTCTCGCACGTGTTTTTACTCGACTAGCCTGCGGGATTCATCCTCTCGCACGTGTTTTTCCTCGACTAGCCTGCGGGATGCATCCTCTCGCACGTGTTTTTGCTCGACTAGCCTGCGGGATGCATCCTCTCGCACGTGTTTTTACTGGACTAGCCTGCGGGATGCATCCTCCCGCACGTGTTTTTACTCGACTAGCCTGCGGAAACATCCTCTCGCACGTGTTTTTGCTCGACTAGCCTGCGGGATGCATCCTCTCGCACGTGTTTTTGCTCGACTAGCCTGCGGGATGCCATCCTCTCGCACGTGTTTTTGCTCGACTAGCCTGCGGGACGCATCCTCTCGCACGTGTTTTTACTCGACTAGCCTGCGGGATGCATCCTCTCGCACGTGTTTTTACTCGACTAGCCTGCGGGAAGCATCCTCTTGCACGTGTTTTTACTCGACTAGCCTGCGGGATGCATCCTCTCGCACGTGTTTTTACTCGACTAGCCTGCGGGAAGCATCCTCTCGCACGTGTTTTTACTCGACTAGCCTGCGGGGTGCATCCTCTCGCACGTGTTTTTACTCGACTAGCCTGCGGGAAGCATCCTCTTGCACGTGTTTTTACTCGACTAGCCTGCGGTATGCATCCTCTCGCACGTGTTTTTACTCGACTAGCCTGCGGGATGCATCCTCTCGCACGTGTTTTTACTCGACTAGCCTGCGGGAAGCATCCTCTTGCACGTGTTTTTACTCGACTAGCCTGCGGGATGCATCCTCTCGCACGTGTTTTTACTCGACTAGCCTGCGGGATGCATCCTCTCGCACGTGTTTTTGCTCGACCAGCCTGCGGGATGCATCCTCTCCCACGTGTTTTTGCTCGACTAGCCTGCGGGATGCATCCTCTCGCACGTGTTTTTACTGGACTAGCCTGCGGGATTCATCCTCTCGCACGTGTTTTTACTCGACTAGCATGCGGGATGCATCCTCTCGCACGTGTTTTTACTCGACTAGCCTGCGGGAAGCATCCTCTTGCACGTGTTTTTACTCGACTAGCCTGCGGGATGCATCCTCTCGCACGTGTTTTTGCTCGACTAGCCATGCGCATCCCAAAAAACCTGCGCATGCGCATCCCACAAAACCTCGCACGTGTTTGTGCTCGTCTAGCCTGCGGGATGCATCCTTTCGCACGTGTTTTTACTCGACTAGCCTGCGGGATGCATCCTCTCGCACGTGTTTTTGCTCGACTAGCCTGCGGGATGCATCCTCTCGCACGTGTTTGTGCTCGACTAGCCTGCGGGATGCAATCCTTTCGCACGTGTTTTTACTCGACTAGCCTGCGGGATGCATCCTCTCGCACGTGTTTTTGCTCGACTAGCCTGCGGATGCATCCTCTCGCACGTGTTTGTGCTCGACTAGCCTGCGGGATGCATCCTCTCGCACGTGTTTTTACTCGACTAGACTGCGGGATGCATCCTCTCGCACGTGTTTTTGCTCGACTAGCCTGCGGGATGCATCCTCTCGCACGTGTTTTTGCTCGACTAGCCTGCGGGATGCATCCTCTCGCACGTGTTTTTCTCGACTAGCCTGCGGATGTATCCTCTTGCACGTGTTTTTACTCGACTACCCTGCGGGATGCATCCTCTCGCACGTGTTTTTGCTCGACTAGCCATGCGCATCCCAAAAAACCTGCGCATGCGCATCCACAAAACCTGCGCATGCGCATCCCACAAAACCTCGCACGTGTTTTTACTCGACTAGCCTGCGGGATGCATCCTCTCGCACGTGTTTTTATTCGGCTAGTCTGCGGGATGCATCCTCTCGCACGTGTTTTTTACTCGACTAGCCTGCGGATGCATCCTCTCGCACGTGTTTTTACTCGACTAGCCTGCAGGATGCACCCTCTCGCACGTGTTTTTACTCGACTAGCCTGCGGGATGCATCTCTCGCACGTGTTTTTGCTCGACCAGCCTGCGGGATGCATCCTCTCGCACGTGTTTTTGCTCGACTAGCCTGCGGGATGCATTCTCGCACGTGTTTTACTCGACTAGCCTGCGGGATTCATCCTCTCGCACCGTGTTTTTCCTCGACTAGCCTGCGGGATGCATCCTCTCGCACGTGTTTTTGCTCGACTAGCCTGCGGGATGCATCCTCTCGCACGTGTTTTTACTGGACTAGCTGCGGGATGCATCCTCCCGCACGTGTTTTTACTCGACTAGCCTGCGGGAAACATCCTCTCGCACGTGTTTTTGCTCGACTAGCCTGCGGGATGCATCCTCTCGCACGTGTTTTTGCTCGACTAGCCTGCGGGATGCATCCTCTCGCACGTGTTTTTGCTCGACTAGCCTGCGGGACGCATCCTCTCGCACGTGTTTTTACTCGACTAGCCTGCGGGATGCATCCTCTCGCACGTGTTTTTACTCGACTAGCCTGCGGGAAGCATCTCTTGCACGTGTTTTTACTCGACTAGCCTGCGGGATGCATCCTCTCGCACGTGTTTTTACTCGACTAGCCTGCGGGAAGCATCCTCTCGCACGTGTTTTTACTCGACTAGCCTGCGGGGTGCATCCTGTCGCACGTGTTTTTACTCGACTAGCCTGCGGGAAGCATCCTCTTGCACGTGTTTTTACTCGACTAGCCTGCGGGATGCATCCTCTCGCACGTGTTTTTACTCGACTAGCCTGCGGATGCATCCTCTCGCACGTGTTTTTACTCGACTAGCCTGCGGGAAGCATCCTCTTGCACGTGTTTTTACTCGACTAGCCTGCGGATGCATCCTCTCGCACGTGTTTTTACTCGACTAGCCTGCGGGATGCATCCTCTCGCACGTGTTTTTGCTCGACCAGCCTGCGGGATGCATCCTCTCCCACGTGTTTTTGCTCGACTAGCCTGCGGGATGCATCCTCTCGCACGTGTTTTTACTGGACTAGCCTGCGGGATTCATCCTCTCGCACGTGTTTTTACTCGACTAGCCTGCGGGATGCATCCTCCCGGCACGTGTTTTTACTCGACTAGCCTGCGGGATACATCCTCTCGCACGTGTTTTTGCTCGACTAGCCTGCGGGATGCATCCTCTCGCACGTGTTTTTGCTCGACTAGCCTGCGGGATGCATCCTCTCGCACGTGTTTTAGCTCGACTAGCCTGCGGGACGCATCCTCTCGCACGTGTTTTTACTCGACTAGCCTGCGGGATGCATCCTCTCGACGTGTTTTTACTCGACTAGCCTGCGGGAAGCATCCTCTTGCACGTGTTTTTACTCGACTAGCCAGCGGGATGCATCCTCTCGCACGTGTTTTTACTCGACTAGCCTGCGGGAAGCATCCTCTCGCACGTGTTTTTACTCGACTAGCATGCGGGATGCATCCTCTCGCACGTGTTTTTACTCGACTAGCCTGCGGAAGCATCCTCTTGCACGTGTTTTTACTCGACTAGCCTGCGGGATGCATCCTCTCGCACGTGTTTTTACTCGACTAGCCTGCGGGATGCATCCTCTCGCACGTGTTTTTACTCGACTAGCCTGCGGGAAGCATCCTCTTGCACGTGATTTTACTCGACTAGCCTGCGGGATGCATCCTCTCGCACGTGTTTTTACTCGACTAGCCTGCGGGATGCATCCTCTCGCACGTGTTTTTACTCGACTAGCCTGCAGGATGCATCCTCTCGCACGTGTTTTTACTCGACTAGCCTGCGGGATGCATCCTCTCGCACGTGTTTTTACTCGACTACCCTGCGGGATGCATCCTCTCTCACGTGTTTTTGCTCGACTAGCCATGCGCATCCCAAAAAACCTGCGCAATGCGCATCCCACAAAACCTGCGCATGCGCATCCCACAAAACCTCGCACGTGTTTTTACTCGACTAGCCTGCGGGATGCATCCTCTCGCACGTGTTTTTACTCGACTAGACTGCGGATGCATCCTCTCGCACGTGTTTTTACTCGACTAGCCTGCGGGAAGCATCCTCTTGCACGTGTTTTACTCGACTAGCCTGCGGGATGCATCCTCTCGCACGTGTTTTTACTCGACTAGCCTGCGGGATGCATCCTCTCGCACGTGTTTTTACTCGACTAGCCTGCAGGATGCATCCTCTCGCACGTGTTTTTACTCGACTAGCCTGCGGGATGCATCCTCTCGCACGTGTTTTTACTCGACTACCCTGCGGGATGCATCCTCTCGCACGTGTTTTTGCTCGACTAGCCATGCGCATCCCAAAAAACCTGCGCATGCGCATCCCACAAAACCTCGCACGTGTTTGTGCTCGTCTAGCCTGCGGGATGCATCCTTTCGCACGTGTTTTTACTCGACTAGCCTGCGGGATGCATCCTCTCGCACGTGTTTTTGCTCGACTAGCCTGCGGGATGCATCCTCTCGCACGTGTTTGTGCTCGACTAGCCTGCGGGATGCATCCTTTCGCACGTGTTTTTACTCGACTAGCCTGCGGGATGCATCCTCTCGCACGTGTTTTTGCTCGACTAGCCTGCGGGATGCATCCTCTCGCACGTGTTTGTGCTCGACTAGCCTGCGGGATGCATCCTCTCGCACGTGTTTTTACTCGACTAGACTGCGGGATGCATCCTCTCGCACGTGTTTTTGCTCGACTAGCCTGCGGGATGCATCCTCTCGCACGTGTTTTTGCTCGACTAGCCTGCGGGATGCATCCTCTCGCACGTGTTTTTCTCGACTAGCCTGCGGGATGTATCCTCTTGCACGTGTTTTTACTCGACTACCCTGCGGGATGCATCCTCTCGCACGTGTTTTTGCTCGACTAGCCATGCGCATCCCAAAAAACCTGCGCATGCGCATCCCACAAAACCTCGCACGGGTTTGTGCTCGACTAGCCTGCGGGATGCATCCTCTCGCACGTGTTTTTACTCGACTAGCCTGCGGGATGCATCCTCTCGCACGTGTTTTTACTCGACTAGCCTGCGGGATGCATCCTCTCGCACGTGTTTTTACTCGTCTAGCCTGCGGGATGCATCCTCTCGCACGTGTTTTTACTCGACTAGCCTGCGGGATGCATCCTCTCGCACGTGTTTTTACTCGACTAGCCTGCGGGATGCATCCTCTCGCACGTGTTTTTACTCGACTAGCCTGCGGGATGCATCCTCTCGCACGTGTTTTTGCTCGACTAGCCATGCGCATCCCAAAAAACCTGCGCATGCGCATCCCAAAAAACCTGCGCATGCGCATCCCACAAAACCTCGCACGTGTTTTTACTCGACTAGCCTGCGGGATGCATCCTCTCGCACGTGTGTTTACTCGACTAGCCTGCGGGATGCATCCTCTCGCACGTGTTTTTGCTCGACTAGCCTGCGGGATGCATCCTCTCGCACGTGTTTTTGCTCGACTAGCCATGCGCATCCCAAAAAACCTGCGCATGCGCATCCCACAAAACCTCGCACGTGTTTGTGCTCGACTAGCCTGCGGGATGCATCCTCTCGCACGTGTTTTTACTCGACTAGCCTGCGGGATGCATCCTCTCGCACGTGTTTTTACTCGACTAGCCTGCGGGAAGCATCCTCTTGCACGTGTTTTTACTCGACTAGCCTGCGGGATGCATCCTCTCGCACGTGTTTTTACTCGACTAGCCTGCGGGAAGCATCCTCTCGCACGTGTTTTTACTCGACTAGCATGCGGGATGCATCCTCTCGCACGTGTTTTTACTCGACTAGCCTGCGGGAAGCATCCTCTTGCACGTGTTTTTACTCGACTAGCCTGCGGGATGCATCCTCTCGCACGTGTTTTTACTCGACTAGCCTGCGGGATGCATCCTCTCGCACGTGTTTTTACTCGACTAGCCTGCGGGAAGCATCCTCTTGCACGTGTTTTTACTCGACTAGCCTGCGGGATGCATCCTCTCGCACGTGTTTTTACTCGACTAGCCTGCGGGATGCATCCTCTCGCACGTGTTTTTACTCGACTAGCCTGCAGGATGCATCCTCTCGCACGTGTATTTACTCGACTAGCCTGCGGGATGCATCCTCTCGCACGTGTTTTTACTCGACTACCCTGCGGGATGCATCCTCTCGCACGTGTTTTTGCTCGACTAGCCATGCGCATCCCAAAAAACCTGCGCATGCGCATCCCACAAAACCTGCGCATGCGCATCCCACAAAACCTCGCACGTGTTTTTGCTCGACTAGCCATGCGCATCCCAAAAAACCTGCGCATGCGCATCCCACAAAACCTGCGCATGCGCATCCCACAAAACCTCGCACGTGTTTTTACTCGACTAGCCTGCGGGATGCATCCTCTCGCACGTGTTTTTACTCTACTAGACTGCGGGATGCATCCTCTCGCACGTGTTTTTACTCGACTAGCCTGCGGGATGCATCCTCTCGCACGTATTTTTACTCGACTACCCTGCGGGATGCATCCTCTCGCACGTGTTTTTGCTCGACTAGCCATGCGCATCCCAAAAAACCTGCGCATGCGCATCCCACAAAACCTGCGCATGCGCATCCCACAAAACCTCGCACGTGTTTTTACTCGACTAGCCTGCGGGATGCATCCTCTCGCACGTGTTTTTACTCGACTAGCCTGCGGGATGCATCCTATCGCACGTGTTTTTACTCGACTAGCCTGCGGGATGCATCCTCTCGCACGTGTTTTTACTCGACTAGCCTGCAGGATGCATCCTCTCGCACGTGTTTTTACTCGACTAGCCTGCGGGATGCATCCTCTCGCACGTGTTTTTGCTCGAGTAGCCATGCGCATCCCAAAAAACCTGCTCATGCGCATCCCAAAAAACCTGCGCATGCGCATCCCACAAAACCTGCGCATGCGCATCCCACAAAACCTCGCACGTGTTTTTACTCGACTAGCCTGCGGGATGCATCCTCTCGCACGTGTTTTTACTCGTCTAGCCTGCGGGATGCATCCTCTCGCACGTGTTTTTACTCGACTAGCCTGCGGGATGCATCCTCTCGCACGTGTTTTTACTCGACTACCCTGCGGGATGCATCCTCTCGCACGTGTTTTTGCTCGACTAGCCATGCGCATCCCAAAAAACCTGCGCATGCGCATCCCACAAAACCTGCGCATGCGCATCCCACAAAACCTCGCACGTGTTTTTACTCGACTAGCCTGCGGGATGCATCCTCTCGCACGTGTTTTTACTCGACTAGCCTGCGGGATGCATCCTATCGCACGTGTTTTTACTCGACTAGCCTGCGGGATGCATCCTCTCGCACGTGTTTTTACTCGACTAGCCTGCAGGATGCATCCTCTCGCACGTGTTTTTACTCGACTAGCCTGCGGGATGCATCCTCTCGCACGTGTTTTTGCTCGAGTAGCCATGCGAATCCCAAAAAACCTGCGCATGCGCATCCCAAAAAACCTGCGCATGCGCATCCCACAAAACCTGCGCATGCGCATCCCACAAAACCTCGCACGTGTTTTTACTCGACTAGCCTGCGGGATGCATCCTCTCGCACGTGTTTTTACTCGTCTAGCCTGCGGGATGCATCCTCTCGCACGTGTTTTTACTCGACTAGCCTGCGGGATGCATCCTCTCGCACGTGTTTTTACTCGACTAGCCTGCGGGATGCATCCTCTCGCACGTGTTTTTACTCGACTAGCCTGCAGGATGCATCCTCTCGCACGTGTTTTTACTCGACTAGCCTGCGGGATGCATCCTCTCGCACGTGTTTTTACTCGACTACCCTGCGGGATGCATCCTCTCTCACGTGTTTTTGCTCGACTAGCCATGCGCATCCCAAAAAACCTGCGCATGCGCATCCCACAAAACCTGCGCATGCGCATCCCACAAAACCTCGCACGTGTTTTTACTCGACTAGCCTGCGGGATGCATCCTCTCGCACGTGTTTTTACTCGACTAGACTGCGGGATGCATCCTCTCGCACGTGTTTTTACTCGACTAGCCTGCAGGATGCATCCACTCGCACGTGTTTTTACTCGACTAGCCTGCGGGATGCATCCTCTCGCACGTGTTTTTACTCGACTAGCCTGCGGGATGCATCCTCTCGCACGTGTTTTTGCTCGACTAGCCATGCGCATCCCAAAAAACCTGCGCATGCGCATCCCACAAAACCTCGCACGTGTTTTTACTCGACTAGCCTGCGGGATGCATCCTCTCGCACGTGTTTTTGCTCGACTAGCCTGCGGGATGCATCCTCTCGCACGTGTTTTTGCTCGACTAGCCATGCGCATCCCAAAAAACCTGCGCATGCGCATCCCACAAAACCTCGCACGTGTTTGTGCTCGTCTAGCCTGCGGGATGCATCCTTTCGCACGTGTTTTTACTCGACTAGCCTGCGGGATGCATCCTCTCGCACGTGTTTTTGCTCGACTAGCCTGCGGGATGCATCCTCTCGCACGTGTTTGTGCTCGACTAGCCTGCGGGATGCATCCTCTCGCACGTGTTTTTACTCGACTAGACTGCGGGATGCATCCTCTCGCACGTGTTTTTGCTCGACTAGCCTGCGGGATGCATCCTCTCGCACGTGTTTTTGCTCGACTAGCCTGCGGGATGCATCCTCTCGCACGTGTTTTTCTCGACTAGCCTGCGGGATGTATCCTCTTGCACGTGTTTTTACTCGACTACCCTGCGGGATGCATCCTCTCGCACGTGTTTTTGCTCGACTAGCCATGCGCATCCCAAAAAACCTGCGCATGCGCATCCCACAAAACCTGCGCATGCGCATCCCACAAAACCTCGCACGTGTTTTTACTCGACTAGCCTGCGGGATGCATCCTCTCGCACGTGTTTTTATTCGGCTAGTCTGCGGGATGCATCCTCTCGCACGTGTTTTTACTCGACTAGCCTGCGGGATGCATCCTCTCGCACGTGTTTTTACTCGACTAGCCTGCAGGATGCATCCTCTCGCACGTGTTTTTACTCGACTAGCCTGCGGGATGCATCCTCTCGCACGTGTTTTTGCTCGACCAGCCTGCGGGATGCATCCTCTCGCACGTGTTTTTGCTCGACTAGCCTGCGGGATGCATCCTCTCGCACGTGTTTTTACTCGACTAGCCTGCGGGATTCATCCTCTCGCACGTGTTTTTCCTCGACTAGCCTGCGGGATGCATCCTCTCGCACGTGTTTTTGCTCGACTAGCCTGCGGGATGCATCCTCTCGCACGTGTTTTTACTGGACTAGCCTGCGGGATGCATCCTCCCGCACGTGTTTTTACTCTACTAGCCTGCGGGAAACATCCTCTCGCACGTGTTTTTGCTCGACTAGCCTGCGGGATGCATCCTCTCGCACGTGTTTTTGCTCGACTAGCCTGCGGGATGCATCCTCTCGCACGTGTTTTTGCTCGACTAGCCTGCGGGACGCATCCTCTCGCACGTGTTTTTACTCGACTAGCCTGCGGGATGCATCCTCTCGCACGTGTTTTTGCTCGACCAGCCTGCGGGATGCATCCTCTCCCACGTGTTTTTGCTCGACTAGCCTGCGGGATGCATCCTCTCGCACGTGTTTTTACTGGACTAGCCTGCGGGATTCATCCTCTCGCACGTGTTTTTACTCGACTAGCCTGCGGGATGCATCCTCCCGCACGTGTTTTTACTCGACTAGCCTGCGGGATACATCCTCTCGCACGTGTTTTTGCTCGACTAGCCTGCGGGATGCATCCTCTCGCACGTGTTTTTGCTCGACTAGCCTGCGGGATGCATCCTCTCGCACGTGTTTTTGCTCGACTAGCCTGCGGGACGCATCCTCTCGCACGTGTTTTTACTCGACTAGCCTGCGGGATGCATCCTCTCGCACGTGTTTTTACTCGACTAGCCTGCGGGAAGCATCCTCTTGCACGTGTTTTTACTCGACTAGCCAGCGGGATGCATCCTCTCGCACGTGTTTTTACTCGACTAGCCTGCGGGAAGCATCCTCTCGCACGTGTTTTTACTCGACTAGCATGCGGGATGCTTCCTCTCGCACGTGTTTTTACTCGACTAGCCTGCGGGAAGCATCCTCTCGCACGTGTTTTTACTCGACTAGCCTGCGGGATGCATCCTCTCGCACGTGTTTTTCTCGACTAGCCTGCGGGATGTATCCTCTTGCACGTGTTTTTACTCGACTAGCCAGCGGGATGCATCCTCTCGCACGTGTTTTTACTCGACTAGCCTGCGGGAAGCATCCTCTCGCACGTGTTTTTACTCGACTAGCATGCGGGATGCATCCTCTCGCACGTGTTTTTACTCGACTAGCCTGCGGGAAGCATCCTCTTGCACGTGTTTTTACTCGACTAGCCTGCGGGATGCATCCTCTCGCACGTGTTTTTGCTCGACTAGCCATGCGCATCCCAAAAAACCTGCGCATGCGCATCCCACAAAACCTCGCACGTGTTTGTGCTCGTCTAGCCTGCGGGATGCATCCTTTCGCACGTGTTTTTACTCGACTAGCCTGCGGGATGCATCCTCTCGCACGTGTTTTTGCTCGACTAGCCTGCGGGATGCATCCTCTCGCACGTGTTTGTGCTCGACTAGCCTGCGGGATGCATCCTTTCGCACGTGTTTTTACTCGACTAGCCTGCGGGATGCATCCTCTCGCACGTGTTTTTGCTCGACTAGCCTGCGGGATGCATCCTCTCGCACGTGTTTGTGCTCGACTAGCCTGCGGGATGCATCCTCTCGCACGTGTTTTTACTCGACTAGACTGCGGGATGCATCCTCTCGCACGTGTTTTTGCTCGACTAGCCTGCGGGATGCATCCTCTCGCACGTGTTTTTGCTCGACTAGCCTGCGGGATGCATCCTCTCGCACGTGTTTTTCTCGACTAGCCTGCGGGATGTATCCTCTTGCACGTGTTTTTACTCGACTACCCTGCGGGATGCATCCTCTCGCACGTGTTTTTGCTCGACTAGCCATGCGCATCCCAAAAAACCTGCGCATGCGCATCCCACAAAACCTGCGCATGCGCATCCCACAAAACCTCGCACGTGTTTTTACTCGACTAGCCTGCGGGATGCATCCTCTCGCACGTGTTTTTATTCGGCTAGTCTGCGGGATGCATCCTCTCGCACGTGTTTTTACTGTACTAGCCTGCGGGATTCATCCTCTCGCACGTGTTTTTCCTCGACTAGCCTGCGGGATGCATCCTCTCGCACGTGTTTTTGCTCGACTAGCCTGCGGGATGCATCCTCTCGCACGTGTTTTTACTGGACTAGCCTGCGGGATGCATCCTCCCGCACGTGTTTTTACTCGACTAGCCTGCGGGAAACATCCTCTCGCACGTGTTTTTGCTCGACTAGCCTGCGGGATGCATCCTCTCGCACGTGTTTTTGCTCGACTAGCCTGCGGGATGCATCCTCTCGCACGTGTTTTTGCTCGACTAGCCTGCGGGACGCATCCTCTCGCACGTGTTTTTACTCGACTAGCCTGCGGGATGCATCCTCTCGCACGTGTTTTTACTCGACTAGCCTGCGGGAAGCATCCTCTTGCACGTGTTTTTACTCGACTAGCCTGCGGGATGCATCCTCTCGCACGTGTTTTTACTCGACTAGCCTGCGGGAAGCATCCTCTCGCACGTGTTTTTACTCGACTAGCCTGCGGGGTGCATCCTCTCGCACGTGTTTTTACTCGACTAGCCTGCGGGAAGCATCCTCTTGCACGTGTTTTTACTCGACTAGCCTGCGGGATGCATCCTCTCGCACGTGTTTTTACTCGACTAGCCTGCGGGATGCATCCTCTCGCACGTGTTTTTACTCGACTAGCCTGCGGGAAGCATCCTCTTGCACGTGTTTTTACTCGACTAGCCTGCGGGATGCATCCTCTCGCACGTGTTTTTACTCGACTAGCCTGCGGGATGCATCCTCTCGCACGTGTTTTTGCTCGACCAGCCTGCGGGATGCATCCTCTCCCACGTGTTTTTGCTCGACTAGCCTGCGGGATGCATCCTCTCGCACGTGTTTTTACTGGACTAGCCTGCGGGATTCATCCTCTCGCACGTGTTTTTACTCGACTAGCCTGCGGGATGCATCCTCCCGCACGTGTTTTTACTCGACTAGCCTGCGGGATACATCCTCTCGCACGTGTTTTTGCTCGACTAGCCTGCGGGATGCATCCTCTCGCACGTGTTTTTGCTCGACTAGCCTGCGGGATGCATCCTCTCGCACGTGTTTTTGCTCGACTAGCCTGCGGGACGCATCCTCTCGCACGTGTTTTTACTCGACTAGCCTGCGGGATGCATCCTCTCGCACGTGTTTTTACTCGACTAGCCTGCGGGAAGCATCCTCTTGCACGTGTTTTTACTCGACTAGCCAGCGGGATGCATCCTCTCGCACGTGTTTTTACTCGACTAGCCTGCGGGAAGCATCCTCTCGCACGTGTTTTTACTCGACTAGCATGCGGGATGCATCCTCTCGCACGTGTTTTTACTCGACTAGCCTGCGGGAAGCATCCTCTTGCACGTGTTTTTACTCGACTAGCCTGCGGGATGCATCCTCTCGCACGTGTTTTTACTCGACTAGCCTGCGGGATGCATCCTCTCGCACGTGTTTTTACTCGACTAGCCTGCGGGAAGCATCCTCTTGCACGTGATTTTACTCGACTAGCCTGCGGGATGCATCCTCTCGCACGTGTTTTTACTCGACTAGCCTGCGGGATGCATCCTCTCGCACGTGTTTTTACTCGACTAGCCTGCAGGATGCATCCTCTCGCACGTGTTTTTACTCGACTAGCCTGCGGGATGCATCCTCTCGCACGTGTTTTTACTCGACTACCCTGCGGGATGCATCCTCTCTCACGTGTTTTTGCTCGACTAGCCATGCGCATCCCAAAAAACCTGCGCATGCGCATCCCACAAAACCTGCGCATGCGCATCCCACAAAACCTCGCACGTGTTTTTACTCGACTAGCCTGCGGGATGCATCCTCTCGCACGTGTTTTTACTCGACTAGACTGCGGGATGCATCCTCTCGCACGTGTTTTTACTCGACTAGCCTGCGGGAAGCATCCTCTTGCACGTGTTTTTACTCGACTAGCCTGCGGGATGCATCCTCTCGCACGTGTTTTTACTCGACTAGCCTGCGGGATGCATCCTCTCGCACGTGTTTTTACTCGACTAGCCTGCAGGATGCATCCTCTCGCACGTGTTTTTACTCGACTAGCCTGCGGGATGCATCCTCTCGCACGTGTTTTTACTCGACTACCCTGCGGGATGCATCCTCTCGCACGTGTTTTTGCTCGACTAGCCATGCGCATCCCAAAAAACCTGCGCATGCGCATCCCACAAAACCTCGCACGTGTTTGTGCTCGTCTAGCCTGCGGGATGCATCCTTTCGCACGTGTTTTTACTCGACTAGCCTGCGGGATGCATCCTCTCGCACGTGTTTTTGCTCGACTAGCCTGCGGGATGCATCCTCTCGCACGTGTTTGTGCTCGACTAGCCTGCGGGATGCATCCTTTCGCACGTGTTTTTGCTCGACTAGCCTGCGGGACGCATCCTCTCGCACGTGTTTTTACTCGACTAGCCTGCGGGATGCATCCGCTCGCACGTGTTTTTACTCGACTAGCCTGCGGGAAGCATCCTCTTGCACGTGTTTTTACTCGACTAGCCTGCGGGATGCATCCTCTCGCACGTGTTTTTACTCGACTAGCCTGCGGGAAGCATCCTCTTGCACGTGTTTTTACTCGACTACCCTGCGGGATGCATCCTCTCGCACGTGTTTTTGCTCGACTAGCCATGCGCATCCCAAAAAACCTGCGCATGCGCATCCCACAAAACCTGCGCATGCGCATCCCACAAAACCTCGCACGTGTTTTTACTCGACTAGCCTGCGGGATGCATCCTCTCGCACGTGTTTTTATTCGGCTAGTCTGCGGGATGCATCCTCTCGCACGTGTTTTTACTCGACTAGCCTGCGGGATGCATCCTCTCGCACGTGTTTTTACTCGACTAGCCTGCAGGATGCACCCTCTCGCACGTGTTTTTACTCGACTAGCCTGCGGGATGCATCCTCTCGCACGTGTTTTTGCTCGACCAGCCTGCGGGATGCATCCTCTCGCACGTGTTTTTGCTCGACTAGCCTGCGGGATGCATCCTCTCGCACGTGTTTTTACTCGACTAGCCTGCGGGATTCATCCTCTCGCACGTGTTTTTCCTCGACTAGCCTGCGGGATGCATCCTCTCGCACGTGTTTTTGCTCGACTAGCCTGCGGGATGCATCCTCTCGCACGTGTTTTTACTGGACTAGCCTGCGGGATGCATCCTCCCGCACGTGTTTTTACTCGACTAGCCTGCGGGAAACATCCTCTCGCACGTGTTTTTGCTCGACTAGCCTGCGGGATGCATCCTCTCGCACGTGTTTTTGCTCGACTAGCCTGCGGGATGCATCCTCTCGCACGTGTTTTTGCTCGACTAGCCTGCGGGACGCATCCTCTCGCACGTGTTTTTACTCGACTAGCCTGCGGGATGCATCCTCTCGCACGTGTTTTTACTCGACTAGCCTGCGGGAAGCATCCTCTTGCACGTGTTTTTACTCGACTAGCCTGCGGGATGCATCCTCTCGCACGTGTTTTTACTCGACTAGCCTGCGGGAAGCATCCTCTCGCACGTGTTTTTACTCGACTAGCCTGCGGGGTGCATCCTCTCGCACGTGTTTTTACTCGACTAGCCTGCGGGAAGCATCCTCTTGCACGTGTTTTTACTCGACTAGCCTGCGGGATGCATCCTCTCGCACGTGTTTTTACTCGACTAGCCTGCGGGATGCATCCTCTCGCACGTGTTTTTACTCGACTAGCCTGCGGGAAGCATCCTCTTGCACGTGTTTTTACTCGACTAGCCTGCGGGATGCATCCTCTCGCACGTGTTTTTACTCGACTAGCCTGCGGGATGCATCCTCTCGCACGTGTTTTTGCTCGACCAGCCTGCGGGATGCATCCTCTCCCACGTGTTTTTGCTAGACTAGCCTGCGGGATGCATCCTCTCGCACGTGTTTTTACTGGACTAGCCTGCGGGATTCATCCTCTCGCACGTGTTTTTACTCGACTAGCCTGCGGGATGCATCCTCCCGCACGTGTTTTTACTCGACTAGCCTGCGGGATACATCCTCTCGCACGTGTTTTTGCTCGACTAGCCTGCGGGATGCATCCTCTCGCACGTGTTTTTGCTCGACTAGCCTGCGGGATGCATCCTCTCGCACGTGTTTTTGCTCGACCAGCCTGCGGGATGCATCCTCTCCCACGTGTTTTTGCTCGACTAGCCTGCGGGATGCATCCTCTCGCACGTGTTTTTACTGGACTAGCCTGCGGGATTCATCCTCTCGCACGTGTTTTTACTCGACTAGCCTGCGGGATGCATCCTCCCGCACGTGTTTTTACTCGACTAGCCTGCGGGATACATCCTCTCGCACGTGTTTTTGCTCGACTAGCCTGCGGGGTGCATCCTCTCGCACGTGTTTTTACTCGACTAGCCTGCGGGATGCATCCTCTCGCACGTGTTTTTGCTCGACTAGCCTGCGGGATGCATCCTCTCGCACGTGTTTTTACTGGACTAGCCTGCGGGATGCATCCTCCCGCACGTGTTTTTACTCGACTAGCCTGCGGGAAACATCCTCTCGCACGTGTTTTTGCTCGACTAGCCTGCGGGATGCATCCTCTCGCACGTGTTTTTGCTCGACTAGCCTGCGGGATGCATCCTCTCGCACGTGTTTTTGCTCGACTAGCCTGCGGGACGCATCCTCTCGCACGTGTTTTTACTCGACTAGCCTGCGGGATGCATCCTCTCGCACGTGTTTTTACTCGACTAGCCTGCGGGAAGCATCCTCTTGCACGTGTTTTTACTCGACTAGCCTGCGGGATGCATCCTCTCGCACGTGTTTTTACTCGACTAGCCTGCGGGAAGCATCCTCTCGCACGTGTTTTTACTCGACTAGCCTGCGGGGTGCATCCTCTCGCACGTGTTTTTACTCGACTAGCCTGCGGGAAGCATCCTCTTGCACGTGTTTTTACTCGACTAGCCTGCGGGATGCATCCTCTCGCACGTGTTTTTACTCGACTAGCCTGCGGGATGCATCCTCTCGCACGTGTTTTTGCTCGACCAGCCTGCGGGATGCATCCTCTCCCACGTGTTTTTGCTCGACTAGCCTGCGGGATGCATCCTCTCGCACGTGTTTTTACTGGACTAGCCTGCGGGATTCATCCTCTCGCACGTGTTTTTACTCGACTAGCCTGCGGGATGCATCCTCCCGCACGTGTTTTTACTCGACTAGCCTGCGGGATACATCCTCTCGCACGTGTTTTTGCTCGACTAGCCTGCGGGATGCATCCTCTCGCACGTGTTTTTGCTCGACTAGCCTGCGGGATGCATCCTCTCGCACGTGTTTTTGCTCGACTAGCCTGCGGGACGCATCCTCTCGCACGTGTTTTTGCTCGACTAGCCTGCGGGATGCATCCTCTCGCACGTGTTTTTACTCGACTAGCCTGCGGGAAGCATCCTCTTGCACGTGTTTTTACTCGACTAGCCAGCGGGATGCATCCTCTCGCACGTGTTTTTACTCGACTAGCCTGCGGGAAGCATCCTCTCGCACGTGTCTTTACTCGACTAGCATGCGGGATGCATCCTCTCGCACGTGTTTTTACTCGACTAGCCTGCGGGAAGCATCCTCTTGCACGTGTTTTTACTCGACTAGCCTGCGGGATGCATCCTCTCGCACGTGTTTTTACTCGACTAGCCTGCGGGATGCATCCTCTCGCACGTGTTTTTACTCGACTAGCCTGCGGGAAGCATCCTCTTGCACGTGATTTTACTCGACTAGCCTGCGGGATGCATCCTCTCGCACGTGTTTTTACTCGACTAGCCTGCGGGATGCATCCTCTCGCACGTGTTTTTACTCGACTAGCCTGCAGGATGCATCCTCTCGCACGTGTTTTTACTCGACTAGCCTGCGGGATGCATCCTCTCGCACGTGTTTTTACTCGACTACCCTGCGGGATGCATCCTCTCTCACGTGTTTTTGCTCGACTAGCCATGCGCATCCCAAAAAACCTGCGCATGCGCATCCCACAAAACCTGCGCATGCGCATCCCACAAAACCTCGCACGTGTTTTTACTCGACTAGCCTGCGGGATGCATCCTCTCGCACGTGTTTTTACTCGACTAGACTGCGGGATGCATCCTCTCGCACGTGTTTTTACTCGACTAGCCTGCGGGAAGCATCCTCTTGCACGTGTTTTTACTCGACTAGCCTGCGGGATGCATCCTCTCGCACGTGTTTTTACTCGACTAGCCTGCGGGATGCATCCTCTCGCACGTGTTTTTACTCGACTAGCCTGCAGGATGCATCCTCTCGCACGTGTTTTTACTCGACTAGCCTGCGGGATGCATCCTCTCGCACGTGTTTTTACTCGACTACCCTGCGGGATGCATCCTCTCGCACGTGTTTTTGCTCGACTAGCCATGCGCATCCCAAAAAACCTGCGCATGCGCATCCCACAAAACCTGCGCATGCGCATCCCACAAAACCTCGCACGTGTTTTTACTCGACTAGCCTGCGGGATGCATCCTCTCGCACGTGTTTTTACTCGACTAGCCTGCGGGATGCATCCTCTCGCACGTGTTTTTGCTCGACTAGGCATGCGCATCCCAAAAAACCTGCGCATGCGCATCCCAAAAAACCTGCGCATGCGCATCCCACAAAACCTGCGCATGCGCATCCCACAAAACCTCGCACGTGTTTTTACTCGACTAGCCTGCGGGATGCACCCTCTCGCACGTGTTTTTACTCGTCTAGCCTGCGGGATGCATCCTCTCGCACGTGTTTTTACTCGACTAGCCTGCGGGATGCATCCTCTCGCACGTGTTTTTACTCGACTAGCCTGCGGGATGCATCCTCTCGCACGTGTTTTTACTCGACTAGCCTGCGGGATGCATCCTCTCGCACGTGTTTTTGCTCGACTAGCCATGCGCATCCCAAAAAACCTGCGCATGCGCATCCCACAAAACCTCGCACGTGTTTTTACTCGACTAGCCTGCGGGATGCATCCTCTCGCACGTGTTTTTACTCGACTAGCCTGCGGGATGCATCCTCTCGCACGTGTTTTTGCTCGACTAGCCTGCGGGATGCATCCTCTCGCACGTGTTTTTGCTCGACTAGCCATGCGCATCCCAAAAAACCTGCGCATGCGCATCCCACAAAACCTCGCACGGGTTTGTGCTCGACTAGCCTGCGGGATGCATCCTCTCGCACGTGTTTTTACTCGACTAGCCTGCGGGATGCATCCTCTCGCACGTGTTTTTACTCGACTAGCCTGCGGGATGCATCCTCTCGCACGTGTTTTTACTCGTCTAGCCTGCGGGATGCATCCTCTCGCACGTGTTTTTACTCGACTAGCCTGCGGGATGCATCCTCTCGCACGTGTTTTTACTCGACTAGCCTGCGGGATGCATCCTCTCGCACGTGTTTTTACTCGACTAGCCTGCGGGATGCATCCTCTCGCACGTGTTTTTGCTCGACTAGCCATGCGCATCCCAAAAAACCTGCGCATGCGCATCCCACAAAACCTCGCACGTGTTTTTACTCGACTAGCCTGCGGGATGCATCCTCTCGCACGTGTTTTTACTCGACTAGCCTGCGGGATGCATCCTCTCGCACGTGTTTTTGCTCGACTAGCCTGCGGGATGCATCCTCTCGCACGTGTTTTTACTCGACTAGCCTGCGGGAAGCATCCTCTCGCACGTGTTTTTACTCGACTAGCATGCGGGATGCATCCTCTCGCACGTGTTTTTACTCGACTAGCCTGCGGGAAGCATCCTCTTGCACGTGTTTTTACTCGACTAGCCTGCGGGATGCATCCTCTCGCACGTGTTTTTACTCGACTAGCCTGCGGGATGCATCCTCTCGCACGTGTTTTTACTCGACTAGCCTGCGGGAAGCATCCTCTTGCACGTGTTTTTACTCGACTAGCCTGCGGGATGCATCCTCTCGCACGTGTTTTTACTCGACTAGCCTGCGGGATGCATCCTCTCGCACGTGTTTTTACTCGACTAGCCTGCAGGATGCATCCTCTCGCACGTGTATTTACTCGACTAGCCTGCGGGATGCATCCTCTCGCACGTGTTTTTACTCGACTACCCTGCGGGATGCATCCTCTCGCACGTGTTTTTGCTCGACTAGCCATGCGCATCCCAAAAAACCTGCGCATGCGCATCCCACAAAACCTGCGCATGCGCATCCCACAAAACCTCGCACGTGTTTGTGCTCGACTAGCCTGCGGGATGCATCCTCTCGCACGTGTTTTTACTCGACTAGCCTGCGGGATGCATCCTCTCGCACGTGTTTTTACTCGACTAGCCTGCGGGAAGCATCCTCTTGCACGTGTTTTTACTCGACTAGCCTGCGGGATGCATCCTCTCGCACGTGTTTTTACTCGACTAGCCTGCGGGAAGCATCCTCTCGCACGTGTTTTTACTCGACTAGCATGCGGGATGCATCCTCTCGCACGTGTTTTTACTCGACTAGCCTGCGGGAAGCATCCTCTTGCACGTGTTTTTACTCGACTAGCCTGCGGGATGCATCCTCTCGCACGTGTTTTTACTCGACTAGCCTGCGGGAAGCATCCTCTTGCACGTGTTTTTACTCGACTAGCCTGCGGGATGCATCCTCTCGCACGTGTTTTTACTCGACTAGCCTGCGGGATGCATCCTCTCGCACGTGTTTTTACTCGACTAGCCTGCAGGATGCATCCTCTCGCACGTGTATTTACTCGACTAGCCTGCGGGATGCATCCTCTCGCACGTGTTTTTACTCGACTACCCTGCGGGATGCATCCTCTCGCACGTGTTTTTGCTCGACTAGCCATGCGCATCCCAAAAAACCTGCGCATGCGCATCCCACAAAACCTGCGCATGCGCATCCCACAAAACCTCGCACGTGTTTTTACTCGACTAGCCTGCGGGATGCATCCTCTCGCACGTGTTTTTACTCTACTAGACTGCGGGATGCATCCTCTCGCACGTGTTTTTACTCGACTAGCCTGCGGGATGCATCCTCTCGCACGTATTTTTACTCGACTACCCTGCGGGATGCATCCTCTCGCACGTGTTTTTGCTCGACTAGCCATGCGCATCCCAAAAAACCTGCGCATGCGCATCCCACAAAACCTCGCACGTGTTTTTACTCGACTAGCCTGCGGGATGCATCCTCTCGCACGTGTTTTTACTCGACTAGCCTGCGGGATGCATCCTATCGCACGTGTTTTTACTCGACTAGCCTGCGGGATGCATCCTCTCGCACGTGTTTTTACTCGACTAGCCTGCAGGATGCATCCTCTCGCACGTGTTTTTACTCGACTAGCCTGCGGGATGCATCCTCTCGCACGTGTTTTTGCTCGAGTAGCCATGCGCATCCCAAAAAACCTGCTCATGCGCATCCCAAAAAACCTGCGCATGCGCATCCCACAAAACCTGAGCATGCGCATCCCACAAAACCTCGCACGTGTTTTTACTCGACTAGCCTGCGGGATGCATCCTCTCGCACGTGTTTTTACTCGTCTAGCATGCGGGATGCATCCTCTCGCACGTGTTTTTACTCGACTAGCCTGCGGGATGCATCCTCTCGCACGTGTTTTTACTCGACTAGCCTGCGGGATGCATCCTCTCGCACGTGTTTTTACTCGACTACCCTGCGGGATGCATCCTCTCGCACGTGTTTTGCTCGACTAGCCATGCGCATCCAAAAAACCTGCGCATGCGCATCCCACAAAACCTGCGCATGCGCATCCCACAAAACCTCGCACGTGTTTTTACTCGACTAGCCTGCGGGATGCATCCTCTCGCACGTGTTTTTACTCGACTAGCCTGCGGGATGCATCCTATCGCACGTGTTTTTACTCGACTAGCCTGCGGGATGCATCCTCTCGCACGTGTTTTTACTCGACTAGCCTGCAGGATGCATCCTCTCGCACGTGTTTTTACTCGACTAGCCTGCGGGATGCATCCTCTCGCACGTGTTTTTGCTCGAGTAGCCATGCGCATCCCAAAAAACCTGCGCATGCGCATCCCAAAAAACCTGCGCATGCGCATCCCACAAAACCTGCGCATGCGCATCCCACAAAACCTCGCACGTGTTTTTACTCGACTAGCCTGCGGGATGCATCCTCTCGCACGTGTTTTTACTCGTCTAGCCTGCGGGATGCATCCTCTCGCACGTGTTTTTACTCGACTAGCCTGCGGGATGCATCCTCTCGCACGTGTTTTTACTCGACTAGCCTGCGGGATGCATCCTCTCGCACGTGTTTTTACTCGACTAGCCTGCGGGATGCATCCTCTCGCACGTGTTTTTGCTCGACTAGCCATGCGCATCCCAAAAAACCTGCGCATGCGCATCCCAAAAAACCTGCGCATGCGCATCCCAAAAAACCTGCGCATGCGCATCCCACAAAACCTCGCACGTGTTTTTACTCGACTAGCCTGCGGGATGCATCCTCTCGCACGTGTTTTTACTCGACTAGCCTGCGGGATGCATCCTCTCGCACGTGTTTTTGCTCGACTAGCCTGCGGGATGCATCCTCTCGCACGTGTTTTTGCTCGACTAGCCATGCGCATCCCAAAAAACCTGCGCATGCGCATCCCACAAAACCTCGCACGTGTTTGTGCTCGACTAGCCTGCGGGATGCATCCTTTCGCACGTGTTTTTACTCGACTAGCCTGCGGGATGCATCCTCTCGCACGTGTTTTTGCTCGACTAGCCTGCGGGATGCATCCTCTCGCACATGTTTGTGCTCGACTAGCCTGCGGGATGCATCCTCTCGCACGTGTTTTTACTCGACTAGCCTGCGGGATGCATCCTCTCGCACGTGTTTTTGCTCGACTAGCCTGCTGTGACGTCGGTCGCACCTCCGACGTTAGCTTTAAGACTACATGTAAAATTAGATACATAAGAGCGAGCGTTCCCCTTTAAAGATTCCAAAACTCCTAAAAATCCTTCATAACAATGAATCCTTAACACCACGTACATCTGATTGAGATCCATCAACATAACCTAAAATCCAAAATCTGTCAAAATCCTAAAAATAGCCAAAAATGGCCCAAACTCGAAGATTGAAATATCATTGGACTCGTGAGCGAAAATCATGAAACTAACCTAAAAATTTGTAGGTTATGTTCTCAATTCGCGTTTGTTTAGACTTTACCAAAATTTCGATTTTTGGTAATTTTCAAAAGTACTTAGAATATTTTCAAACATATGATCGGTCGACAAATGATGTCAACTAATCATATGACATAAAATTTACATCGAAACACCTTGCAAGAGCAAGCGCTCGAAAATATTCTGAGTCCCAATTTATTTAAATAAATAAATATGTACGCCAATGGTTACCACTTAATTTTCGAGTCCTGCACCACTGGGAACGAAAACTGCTGACCCTAGTGCGGCGGCCATCGCGCTGTTTACGACGAAGACCGGCACAAAGAGGACACGGTCCCCTTTTGCGAAGTCAGCATTTTTCGGACGAACGTTGTTCGTCGACGAACGTTCGATTCTCCCCAGTCCTCTCCGGGGACCCGAGTGGGTCAGTCGAGTTTTCGTCAATCTTCCAAAATCCAGATTGTTTAGACACAATCTTTCCAAATCCATACTGTTTAGACACAGTCCCTAATACCATTCAATAATATCTTATTCTTATTCGTTTAATTCAAACATTACTTCGTTTATTCAATTAAACATTTTTTATTGCGTTTCATATTTCGTACTTAGTACGTATTTCGATTTCGTTAATAATAAGCATCTTTACCTTTGTATTCTTTTACGTTTATAATATACTTTGTTTTACCAGAGTCAGTCTAAATCCCAATTATTATTTCCTTGCTCCTAACTTCGTAGTTTGAAGTGACACGTTGTTAGTTAGAGATAGAGTTCTCACTGGAAAGTTCGCGAATAGTACCTTATTCAATTTCCTGTTTCAACGTGTTCGCGTACGTGCGTGATAGTGATAGACTTGCTCGCATAGCAAGCCCCGCAGCATCCACGTCCGTTTTCTCGAATCAAAATATCGTCAAACACGCGGACGATATTCGCGAGATAAATTCACGGGATCGCACAGCGTCCACGCCCGTTTTCGCTAGTTAAAATATCGTCAATCACGCGGACGATATTCGCGAGATAAATTCACGGGATCGCACAGCGTCCACGCCCGTTTTCGCTAGTTAAAATATCGTCAATCACGCGGACGATATTCGTGAGTTAGATTCACGGTATCGTACAGCGTCCACGCCCGTTTCCTCAACGAGCGCATCCGTCTACAATACCGTAGCCGCCAGCTGTCAACCATTGGAGGTCGTTCCTGTCAAATATTGACGTGACAGAATTTGGCGCAGTCGTCAATCCTTGAAGGTCGTTTCCAGCCATTTGGATCAACGCCTGTCAAGCAGAGCGGACCGAATTCAAGGCCATCAGCGCAACCGTAGCCGTTCATCCGTTGCGAACCCATTTCTCGTGTCAATCAACAAACAAGCGAAGCGTAAAAGTAAGTGGAACATATTATCGCGTATGTTTCAGGGTCGCGTGCATCATTCATCTGTGTAAGACCGCATGCAGGTGTCGGCATCGGGTCCTAGTCTGTTGATAAAAAGACCAACACTTTTATTAAATGTCAGTCAGTGGAAGAGCAGAGTAGCCGGGCCGCGGTATTCTCTTCTCTTGCTCTTATAGCCCCGCCAGGACGTGACAAATTTGGCGCAGTCGGTAGGACACTCGTTGGTCACCGATGTTAGAGACACCGTCAACACTTTTGTAGGATACGTCATGTGTCCTACCTCTGCCAAAATTTGTTGTGACAAATTTGGCGCAGTCGGTAGGACACTCGTTGGTCACCGATGTTAGAAGCACGGCATCGAGGAATAAAAATAGAATCAGTGTTAGCACGCGAACCCCTGCGCGTTCCATCATTGTTTGACAATTTAACGCAGTAGACTTAGAGTCCGTGAAAGCATAGTGTCAGTTAAAAGTGCGACGGGCAGTGAAGGAAATGCCCTTTCGCCCACGTTACATACTCAAATTATTTTTCGCGATGTTCGTACTCAGTACAAATTCATCGAGAGTTTTAGTGAACGTTAAAGTGCGACGGGCGGTTTAGAAAACGCCCCTTCGCCCACGTTATATAGTCGGATTATTTTTCGCGAATTTCATACTTAGAAATTTTCAAGCGACGCAATCATGGAAACGCGTAGCGAGGCTAGAAAGAAGGTTCCTCCTACGGAAGAGGAATTAATTGAATTCCAGAAAGATTTAGCTCGTAGAGAAGCAGCTCTCATTAATCAAACCGCCGCGCTGACTCAACTCAAATTGCAATACGAAACAGAAACGCGTGAGCAGAGAGAAACGTACGAGGATATACGCCGCGAGATAGCAGAAATCCGATCGGCCAGAGATTCTCAATCAATTCCAGCTAGCCCAGTCGTTGCGCCCCGCGAACCCATAATGCACGATTCTTCGAATTTCACCGTTAAACAAGCGGTTGAACTTGTGCCTACCTTTGACGGCACCTCCATAACCGTGCTACAATTCGTTCGCGCGTGCAAGCGAGCCTTGGAGGCCGTTCCAGCCACAGCTGAGCGTACCCTCACTAGATTAGTATGCAATAAGCTTAGAGGACAGGCATACGCCGCGATTGAAGACGTAAATATTAACACAATCTCTGAATTGTGCAACCGCCTGAAAGATGTACTAGGCCCATATAAATTCATCGATCAGTATCGCGGAGAATTAGCTTCGATACACCAGGGACAGTCCGAGCACGTGTTGAATTATATTACGCGAGTAAAGGACCTTAGAACGGCGATCATAGATTCAGGCCGCGGGGTCCCCAATCTAGACGAGATTGATAAATTCACAGTTGTGTTACGTCCCGGGTCGGATATGATCCGACGAAACGACGCCCAGACGGGGCGGGGACGTAACCGACCAATTTATTTAAGACGATCTTAGATCCACGTGGCGCGTAACGTCCACGTCTGATCAGGGACCCGATACCGGCGTTCGTCGTTGTTGAAAAGGGGCGAAGAGGGAAATGAATGGACGTCGTCCGGCGGGGATGTCGCGACGGAGCGACGAACTGCGCGATGACGGTGACAGCTCCCTGCGATCAGAGTGTCACTATGTGGGCGTGTTGTGTGTGACTCGTCCGAGCGCGTGGGTTGTTCGATTCGTGACAGGATTCTCGACCGAAGGGAAATTAGTGTTCTCTCGGTACCGAGCACCCTCTGGGCTCAGACGTACACGATTGATACACCAATTTTAGGGGTTATAGGAACGAATGTGAGGAATGTGAGGGATGTGAGGAATCGATCGACGGACCGATCGGGATTGAACAACCCGGAGACGCGCACACACACACGCACACACTCGCGATCACTCCACTCGGTCACTGATCGACGAAACTTTAGTAATACCACCTTAGGGTGAGTATTCTGCGGACGACGTAACGTTCGTAACGCGGGTCCTCGATACTGATTTCCTCCAGTGGAGGGAGACTCGGGAGGAATCGGATCGGTATCAACCTCCACGGGGGAGGAGGCGCGGAATCTGGCCGTCCGACGGTCGTTTCTTCGCGGCGCGGAGGCGTTTCAGCGCGGTCAGCGGTTCCTTCTTCGCGTCGCGGAGGTATCGCGATCTCTCGACGGTCCACTATTTTTACTCGACGAGCAAGGGGGACGTCGCGGATGATCCTGGGCTGTTTAGCGATTCCCAAATACGGATTGTAAACGGTAGCTTTCCCTTCGGCGCGTAGCTGTCGCACCAATTTACCGATTTGGTAGCTCCTACCGGCGCGACGGGGCATGGGAGATAGCGAGGGCGAGGTATTGCTGAATAAGCTGCGAAATAGATGGTTTAAACAGACAGAATATAATGAATCAGAATATGTACAAGAATAAGACTTGCGAGCAGAACTCGTGAACCAAATACAATGTCGGTTCGCTAGCGAGCTCGAACGAGATATATAGCACAGAATAGTAACAAGCAGGTTACGAGCAAGCTCGTACAACAAAATAGCACTAGATAATAGTTATCAATACGAATAGTAATGCGAGCAAGCTCGTTCAAACAAAAATAGCGCCAAATTAACAAAAATAGCAATTGCAATACGAATAGTAATGCGAGCAAGCTCGTTCAAACAAAAATAGCGCCAAATTAACAAAAATAGCAATTGCAATACGAATAGTAATGCGAGCAAGCTCGTTCAAACAAAAATAGCGCCAAATTAACAAAAATAGCAATTGCAATACGAATAGTAATGCGAGCAAGCTCGTATAAGCCAAATAACACAAAATTAACAATTGAAATGTGAATAATAAAGCGAGCAAGATCGCATAAACAAGATAGCACGAAAATAGTAATTACAAATTTGAAATGATAATGCGAGTAAGCTCGTACAACAAAATAACGGTGACGGTTTACGAGTAACCTCGTACAACCAATAAACCAGAATAATATCTGTAAATACGTAATAATAATCTACGAGCAGACTCGAATAACAATTTAGAACCAAATGATATATAAAGAAATAGTGTAAATGGTAAGGAGCAATACGACCTGAATATCGTGAACGATCTGAAATAGAGTCCGAAAACGCGAGAAAAGACTGAGTCGAACTGAATTCGATTGAAGACGCGAGAGAACTGAATTAGTAGAATTCCGAAACTGGAAGAGAGCGATTCGCGCGATTTCGTCTTATTTATAATAAGAGCGCGGACCATAGGGATTCGGTGAACCGCGAAGTCCTTTTGTCTAAATCGTACCAGGCACGGACGAATATGTTGTCGTCGATGTATACTTTTCGCAGTTCGAACGAAACGACGGTTTAGATGTACGTACACCTGTACTCGCGGTTGCCATGCTGGCGTCCGCTTGTACCGGTGACTATCGCTTCTTTCCCGATTCCCTATGTTCACTCTCACGGGGATATGTATATATATATATAAATACGCGTAAGATATATATATACATATCGCTGTGTACGGATTTAAACGCGATTTCGGTTTGGATTTTACGAAGGAAGTATACGTATACCATATATATATATATGTATGTACAGCGAGAATTTGCTCATACGAACAAAACCGACGCAACACGTCGGTACGACGTTACACCTAACCCCTTGGGGCGCGAACTTTTCCGGCGGCAACGCAATGGAACGCGGATGCTGCTGACGACGTGTTGGATATGGGGGGTGTGGGGTCTGCTGAGGAAACTCCAAATCCAACGTCGGACGACGTCACACCTTTCTCCCCGGGATGGCGACTTTCCGGGGGGGGGCTCTTCGGGCGCGATGCCCTACCAGACGACGAAGTGGCATTAGGGCGCTGGATTGTTAGCTCTCAGCGGGAGCTGATATCGCCGGAGTTCCTCCACATGTGGGCTGCTCCTGAATATGGTTTTGGCCATGATGATGCTGAGCCGCGTCCCGCATTCGTTGCAGTCCAACGGGGGTTGCGTGCGAAACAGAGGCCCTTTGCAGTTCGCACAGGTGTTCCTCATCCACCTGATCCACTGGATGGAGTGGACGTGGAACGCCTCTCCGGTCCCTTGCACGTGCTGGTTGCAACGCTGGCAGATGTCTCGGCCTTTGGTGTCGGAGTAGGCAGTTCCCTGGTAGCACTGGTGCCAGTCAAAGGGAGAGCTGAACCTGGCTGCCTTCTCTCTGGCAGTGGCGCGCGGTTTGGCGAAGAGGCACATGGTGGCTGGGTGACGGATCCTCGTCGTATGTCAGGGTGTCGTCGTGCAGCGCGAGACGACGGCCGATCGGGGGGGGGATAATACACGGGAAGGTGGGGGGGTTTTTGCCTTCTTCAGTTTGTCGGCGTGAACGATTTTGAAGCCTCTTCTGGTGTTGATCTTGATGTTATTGTTTGGCAGGATTTCGGCGACCTCGTAGGAACCAGTGTATTGCGCATCGAATTTACCTTTCCTTGGTTCGTTCAAGAGGTACACTTTGTCGCCTACGGCGATTGCTTGCAGACGCACTTGTCTGTCGTAGTACTGCTTGGACCTCTCCTTGGCCGCGACGAGATTTGCTCTTGCTTGGTTCAGGGTTTCCGTAATTTTCCTCTGCAGCCCCTGGTAATAGTCGTCATATGACTCGTTCTCCAGGTGCGGAGCTGCCGAGTCGGAAACCGGGACACGCGCCAGCGATCCAAACACCAGCTCGTGGGGGGTGAATTTTGTACCCTCGTGTACGCTCGTATTGTAGCTGAACATGGCTAAATTGAGCCATGTATTCCAGTTGCCGTGTGTGACGAATTGCTTGAGATACTCCGTCAGGACGTGGTGCGATCTCTCTATCGATCCATTGCTTTGAGGGTGGTACGCAGTCGTTTGGACTCGTGCGATTTTGAATCTTTTGGCTACGGCTTTCATCAGGGAGCTGATGAAATTCCTCCCTTGGTCCGTCAGGATTGCCTTTGGTGCCCCGAATCTGCAGATGAGATGTTCAACGAGGGCGTCGGCGGTTTCGACGGCGCCGATGCCCTTTAGTGGGATCGCCAAGGAGTACTTTGTCAGTAGATCCTGCATCGTGAGGATGTACTGGTGGCCTTCGGGTGTCGGTGAGAGCGGGCCTACAACGTCCAATGACACCTTGTCGAACGCCCTTCCTGGCGTGTCCGTCAGAGTCATCGGAAGACGGGGTTTCACCCTTGTGAGCTTGTGCAGCTGGCAGCTGGGGCAATTGTTGACGAAAGTGGTGACGTCAGCCTTCAGGGTCTGCCAGTAGTACTTCTCTCTGATCCTCTTGTACGTCTTCGTGATTCCTTTGTGGCCGCCGTAGGCGGAGGCGTGATTATCCGTGAGGATATCTTGCCGCCTATCTTCCGCAGGGATTTGTACGTCGTGGGAACATAGAAAAATTCGTAGGGGAACTTGGGAGAAGGTTTCGACGATGGACGCCTGGATATGGTGCCATGGGATGTTGTCGAGGGTGGATCTGGAGAATGAGAATGTGGGGAGTTGTAGCTCGGTGACCACATTGTATAGGGAACGGAGACATTCGTGGACGTCGTCTAGGGTAGCCTCATGGAACGACGTCTGTTTGACCGGCAGCTGGATCAGTTTAAACGATCCGAAGTCGTCTACCTTGGCCCTATGGAGGACGAGTTCAGCGCTGTTCGTCAGCCTCCCTTGTTTAAAAAGGTCAGCTGCTCCTGGGTCCGCCGGTCTGCCGTCCCGCGTTATGAAGCAGACCAAATTGTCCTTCCGCATGATGAGCCTATCGCGGAGGTGGACGATGATGCGACCATGCGCGGGGGCCTGCGGGCTCTCGGACCCGAAGGTCGCGTCTCCCGGGCTCGAGTCGTCCGTGGGGGCGTCGGCGAGCCGCTGGTCCACGGTGACCGAGGGGGGAAATGACCCCGGGCTGGCGGGACTGTAGGAACTGTGGGGGAGGGATGACGTCATAGGCCTAGAGTCTGATGGTTGGGCGATTGGGGAGGGGGGCTCCGGAAAATATGGAGTCGTGTTGAGAAAGCCGGGAAGGGGGGTATGCGGAGCGGGGGTGGAGGTTGCTACGGGATCGTCTCCCTCTATGATAGTTTCAGGTGTACTATCCTCTGGTGATTCTGACGACGTGTCGTGTAACCACCACTGGGAACGCGGACTTCGAGGGGTCGGTATCGGTCGGCGACTCCTTGTTTGAGGGGGCGTGAAGTATTCGTAGCTTCCTAGCGTGACGTCGAAGGTAGGGTCGTCTGCTGCTCGTGATGCTGGGGAGGGGATTGTTTCTTCCGATGTGTCCTCGTAGATGGGGAGGGCTACCGGGTTGCGGGACAATGCATCCGCGTTTGAATTCGCCCTGCCTGGCTTGTACAAGATTTTGTAATCGAATTCCGCAAGTTTTAGCCTCCATCGGAGCAGACGTGAGGTTGGGTCCTTTACTGAATTCATCCAGACCAGGGGGCGGTGGTCTGTGATTAGTACAAATTGTCGGCCGTAGATGTACGGTCGGAAATACTGGACAGCAAAAACTATGGCCAAACACTCCTTTTCGATCGTGGAGTAATTTAATTCCGCTCCGTGCAGGATTCGCGATGCGTAGGCGACCGGGCGGTCTTTACCTACTTCCCCCTGGCTCAGGACTGCTCCGATGGCATGGCCCGAGGCATCGCATGTTACATTGAATGGCTTATCGAAGTCGGGGTATTGGAGGACCGGTTCGCAGCACAAGGCTGAGCGGAGCGCGTCGAATGCTCTTTCCTGGTCCGGTCCCCACGCAAATTTCGTGTCCTTGGTTAGGAGCTTGGTTAAGGGTTTGGAGATCTGCGCGAACTTGTCTATAAATCGTCGGTAGTATCCTGCGAGTCCCAGGAATTCGCGTACATTTTTCGCGGATTTCGGTCGCGGATAGTTTTGGACGGCGCTTATTTTTTTGGGCAGGGCTTGACTCCTTGCTCGCTAATTTGGTGGCCGAGGTAAGCCACTTCCTTGAAAAGAAAGCCGCACTTTGACGGTTGAAGCTTCAAATTCGCGTTCCTGAGGCGGTTAGCTAATTTATTGAACTTTGCGCGGTGTTCCTCCAGGGTACGGGCGTATATTACAATATCGTCCAAGTAGACGAATAGCTCGTTTCCCTGGAGTCCGCTTAGGATGTTGTCCATTAGGCGTTGGAAGGTAGCGGGGGCGTTTTTCAGCCCAAACGGCATACGATTGTACTGGTAATGGCCGAATGGGGTGGAAAACGCGGTTTTCGCAGCGTCCGCTGGGTCCATGGCGATTTGGTGGAAGCCGCTAGCCAAGTCAAATACGCTAAAATATTTAGCGCTACCCAGCTGGTCAAGAATTTCGTTTATGCTGGGTAGCGGGTATGCATCGGCTATCGACTTTTCATTCAACGCACGGTAATCTATCACCATACGCCATTTCTTGGTACCGTCGGCGTCCGGTTTCTTGGGCACGATCCACAAGGGGGAGTTGTATGGTGAATTGGACGGAACTACTATGTCATTGGCTAGGAGGTCGCGCATTTGTCTATCAATCTCTTCCTTGTGGATCGGCGGGTAGCGATACTGCTTCGTATGCACAGGGACGTCGTCTGTCGTCGGAATTTTGTGGGTCACGGCGTTAGTTTTGCCTAAACGGCTCCCTTGGAGGTGGAAGAGATCATGGTTTTCGTGTAATAGGGTTTTGACGTGGGACGCCTCGTCCGAGTTGAGGTGGTTCAGTGGGATTGTTTCGCAGAGTTCTTTCATACGCAGAGTGATATCCTGCGGGGAGAAGTGAACTCCTTTTGTTTCTATCTCTGTAGTCGGCGCGAAGTGATCATTTTTGATCGACTCGTACGGGCGAGTCGTACGAGGTGTAGCGAGATAGTTTGAAACAGTTCCGGATTTAAGATATGAATTAGGATTAGAATAATCCGAAGCGGATTCGGAGGTTGAATTTAAATTAGAATAAGAATGATCCGAAGCGGATTCGGATTTTGAATTTGACGCGAGGTGATCATTATTGATCGACTCGTACGGTCGAGTCGTACGAGATGCGAAATTAGTAGGACGTTCCGAAACTGACCCGGAATCAGGAATGGGGTTGGGTTTGGGAGGGGAATATAGCGGAGGATCTTCGATTTCTTCTACCTCCAATGTGGGTAGACGGAAGGATGCTGCCTCGGCCGATGTGTTAAAGCACCGTAGGCATGCCCTTCCGTTCGAGTTGGTGACGAGACAGTCGCCTAGAAATACGCCCTGTTTAATTTCTATACGGCGGATGTAACCGACGGTCGGTCCGGTTACGTTAACGGCGATGCAGGCGGCGGTACGGGCTTCGATTGCGAACTCGCACGTGTTCGAAAACGGTACGTTGAGGTGATCTTTGGAGGTTTCTCTTTTCGCAAAGGAGATCTCTCCATTTTCGTGGAAAAAGGGGGCACCAAGAATGCCGTCGATATTAGAAGGGAGGACATCGGGGAAAACCTGGAAGGAGACAGGGATGGCGTCGTTGAGCTCCGCGTCGATCCGGCCTAAGGTACTGGTGACACCTTCGGTGATACCATGGACTTGGACAACGTCTCCCGAGTCGACCGGGACACCGGGCTTTACGCTAGACGATTTGATGATGTTTAATTCAGATCCCGTGTCGACGAGGAACTCACACGGCGTTGTGAATTGTGGCGCGGTAACGGTCACGCGGGGTATCGGCGAATCAGCCGCGAGAGTTATCGCGGAGACGAGACGGGGGGCATTTCGAGGTGTCCCACCGGTCGTGGGACGTTTCTTGAAGTTGGGGCCTCCCGACCAGACGCTGGTTCGGACGGGAGGCTGGTCCCGTTTCCCTGTCTCAAATTGTTATTATATTCCCGCTTGCGACATTCGTGAATGTCATGGCCCGGGTTTTTGCAATACCTGCAAAATTTCGCCGATTCGGAGGGGGAACGGTCGCGGGGTTCTTGAGATGGGGGCGTTGGGGCCCGTGCAATGAGAGGAGTCGGGGGTGCGGGGCGTCGGACACCCTCGTGCGGGCTTCTGAAACTCGGGTCACGCCAAGCTGAAGGCTCGGCGTAGGGACGGCGGTCGGGTGTGCGGCTTCGAGTTTCGTGATAACCGCGAAGCTCGTGAGGGGGAAGGTCGTACCGGTCGCGAGTCTCAGGGGCGCGACGTCGAGGCTCCGGTGAATAATGGTCGCGGCGATCTGGCGTAGTGGACCTTGCCTCCGAGAAGTGTACGTGGCGATAGTCGCCGCGAAGGGGTTCTCGGTAACGTAGCTTATCAAGCTCGTATTGTTTGTATGCAGAAATGGCCTCGTTGAAAACTACACGCAGCGGCTCGTTTCGGAGCGGGCGGACCTCGGCGCGTAACGTGGGGATAAGGCCGCGAATGAAACTGTCTATAGTAAGGGTGTCGATATCGTCGACGTTGGTCCCGTCGCGGTGGCAATCTAGGATCGCGGTGCGTAAGTCTTTTACACGACTGATAAAGTCGAGCACGTGTTCGGTGGGCCGCTGCGAGATGCTTGCCAGTTCGCCTCGGTACTGGTCAACGAAGCGATGGGGACCCAGCACGTCTTTAAGACGGCTGCAGAGGTCTGAAATAGTGGAGCAATCTTCGTCCTCTACGGCCGCGTAGGCGCGACCGCGGAGCTTGTTGCAGACGAGTTTGGTCAGCGTGTGTTCTGCGTACGCGGGTATGACCTCGCGTGCGCGTTTGCACGCTCGGATGAATTGTAGGACGGTCATATTACTGCCATCGAAGGTGGGTATGAATTCTACTGCTTGCTTAACAGTGAAATTCACAGGGTCTGGGCGAGGAGCTTCGGTAAAGGGGGTTGAATCGTAGCGGGGGCGGAAGCGTGCAGCGTTCGAGTCAAGGTGGTTCAAACGCATCTCATGAAGGTCGCGACGCATTGCTAGGAGTTCATTTTCACGCGCGCGTTGTTCTGACTCGCGTAGGCTCGCCGCGGTTTCAAGGGCGGCGGCGCGCTCCTGGAGGGCGGCTTCCTTCTTGGCGAGTTCCAATTGGAACGCGAATAGGTCCTCCTCGGAGAGAGGTGAGGGCACGTGAGAATTCAATTTTGATGCAGCGGAATCCATCGTGAAGAGAGAGGGTTAGGCGATACAGGGCCGCCAAAGAGCGGGAAAGAAAGGAATTTCGATTAGATTTTCAGCAACGAACAACCGGCTTTATTCGGCGATCGTCGTGTCCTACCGACTGCGCCAAAAATAACTCCTGTTACGTCCCGGGTCGGATATGATCCGACGAAACGACGCCCAGACGGGGCGGGGACGTAACCGACCAATTTATTTAAGACGATCTTAGATCCACGTGGCGCGTAACGTCCACGTCTGATCAGGGACCCGATACCGGCGTTCGTCGTTGTTGAAAAGGGGCGAAGAGGGAAATGAATGGACGTCGTCCGGCGGGGATGTCGCGACGGAGCGACGAACTGCGCGATGACGGTGACAGCTCCCTGCGATCAGAGTGTCACTATGTGGGCGTGTTGTGTGTGACTCGTCCGAGCGCGTGGGTTGTTCGATTCGTGACAGGATTCTCGACCGAAGGGAAATTAGTGTTCTCTCGGTACCGAGCACCCTCTGGGCTCAGACGTACACGATTGATACACCAATTTTAGGGGTTATAGGAACGAATGTGAGGAATGTGAGGGATGTGAGGAATCGATCGACGGACCGATCGGGATTGAACAACCCGGAGACGCGCACACACACACGCACACACTCGCGATCACTCCACTCGGTCACTGATCGACGAAACTTTAGTAATACCACCTTAGGGTGAGTATTCTGCGGACGACGTAACGTTCGTAACGCGGGTCCTCGATACTGATTTCCTCCAGTGGAGGGAGACTCGGGAGGAATCGGATCGGTATCAACCTCCACGGGGGAGGAGGCGCGGAATCTGGCCGTCCGACGGTCGTTTCTTCGCGGCGCGGAGGCGTTTCAGCGCGGTCAGCGGTTCCTTCTTCGCGTCGCGGAGGTATCGCGATCTCTCGACGGTCCACTATTTTTACTCGACGAGCAAGGGGGACGTCGCGGATGATCCTGGGCTGTTTAGCGATTCCCAAATACGGATTGTAAACGGTAGCTTTCCCTTCGGCGCGTAGCTGTCGCACCAATTTACCGATTTGGTAGCTCCTACCGGCGCGACGGGGCATGGGAGATAGCGAGGGCGAGGTATTGCTGAATAAGCTGCGAAATAGATGGTTTAAACAGACAGAATATAATGAATCAGAATATGTACAAGAATAAGACTTGCGAGCAGAACTCGTGAACCAAATACAATGTCGGTTCGCTAGCGAGCTCGAACGAGATATATAGCACAGAATAGTAACAAGCAGGTTACGAGCAAGCTCGTACAACAAAATAGCACTAGATAATAGTTATCAATACGAATAGTAATGCGAGCAAGCTCGTTCAAACAAAAATAGCGCCAAATTAACAAAAATAGCAATTGCAATACGAATAGTAATGCGAGCAAGCTCGTTCAAACAAAAATAGCGCCAAATTAACAAAAATAGCAATTGCAATACGAATAGTAATGCGAGCAAGCTCGTTCAAACAAAAATAGCGCCAAATTAACAAAAATAGCAATTGCAATACGAATAGTAATGCGAGCAAGCTCGTATAAGCCAAATAACACAAAATTAACAATTGAAATGTGAATAATAAAGCGAGCAAGATCGCATAAACAAGATAGCACGAAAATAGTAATTACAAATTTGAAATGATAATGCGAGTAAGCTCGTACAACAAAATAACGGTGACGGTTTACGAGTAACCTCGTACAACCAATAAACCAGAATAATATCTGTAAATACGTAATAATAATCTACGAGCAGACTCGAATAACAATTTAGAACCAAATGATATATAAAGAAATAGTGTAAATGGTAAGGAGCAATACGACCTGAATATCGTGAACGATCTGAAATAGAGTCCGAAAACGCGAGAAAAGACTGAGTCGAACTGAATTCGATTGAAGACGCGAGAGAACTGAATTAGTAGAATTCCGAAACTGGAAGAGAGCGATTCGCGCGATTTCGTCTTATTTATAATAAGAGCGCGGACCATAGGGATTCGGTGAACCGCGAAGTCCTTTTGTCTAAATCGTACCAGGCACGGACGAATATGTTGTCGTCGATGTATACTTTTCGCAGTTCGAACGAAACGACGGTTTAGATGTACGTACACCTGTACTCGCGGTTGCCATGCTGGCGTCCGCTTGTACCGGTGACTATCGCTTCTTTCCCGATTCCCTATGTTCACTCTCACGGGGATATGTATATATATATATAAATACGCGTAAGATATATATATACATATCGCTGTGTACGGATTTAAACGCGATTTCGGTTTGGATTTTACGAAGGAAGTATACGTATACCATATATATATATATATGTATGTACAGCGAGAATTTGCTCATACGAACAAAACCGACGCAACACGTCGGTACGACGTTACAGTTGATTGTTTCATGCGTGGTCTTATCCCAGCGCTTCGAGCCGAGGTCAGGCTCTGCGCGTCACTCGAATTACAGAAAATATTCGACGAAGCAGTAACCGCGTACAAACAGTACGAGCTTGACCGTGTTCGTTATCGCGACGACGGACGCCGCGTTGCATTCTCCGACTCTCGTAATCGCACACCAGAGCGATCAAGCAACTCTTCTTATGATAGGAATGCGCCAGAGCAGCGCAACAGATCTTCGGAAAGGAAAGATCAACGACCTTCCTTTTCACCTCGTGAATCCTGGCGAGACAGGAAACCCGATAACAGAGACGCGTATCGCTCTCCTCCTCCGCGACGTCACGAACCGTCGCAATCAAATCAGCGCGAAACGTATAAACGCGAAGATCGCGCTTCCCAGTCCCCAGGTCGCGATCGCTTTCCTACGGAGAATCAGAAGTATTGTAAATATTGTAAGCGCACGGGACATGACATACACGAATGTCGCCGCCGCGAATATTACAATAGAAATGAGTCGGGAAACGAATCAAGCCTCCCGACAAACGCGACCAAAGGACGGGAGGCATCCCAAGAGAATCGCCAAAAGGCAACACAGCTGGCCGTCATCAGCGACGACCAGCAGTAGATGAAATTCGAGTAGATAGGAGAGATAACCCGGACGGTCAGCAGAATGAACGACCATCCGCGAAATTAGTCTCGGCAATAAATCTCGCGCCGGACTCCCCTATCCCTCGAATAAAAGCAAAATCGTCACTCTTCTCAAAAGAGTGTGAGTTCCTCTTGGACACCGGGTCCGAGGTCAACTTAATCCGAGCGTCTGGTATCAAATCTGACGTTCATCTAAAAACTGACAGCGTCATACACGTCCATGGCGTGACAGAAGGAGAAATTGCGACCCTCGGTTATATCAATGCGGAGCTAGCAAATTCCATTAAAGTCACGCTACACGTTCTGCCTGACAGTTTTCCAATTAATATAGATGGTATCTTAGGCTCCCCCTTCTTCAGAGAGGGAGCAGAGATATCATTTGCGAAGGAATGCGTAGAGTATAAAAACCTACGTATTCCCTTTTCGAATCCTCGGGAATATTCCATCGAAAGCCGTACCGCCGCCTGCATAGCCGTCAACGTAAAGGGTCCAAGCGAAGGGTATGTGCGAAAAGTAGATGTAAAACCCGATGTGTTCTTAGGTGATTGTTTAGTCACCAACCGTAACGGAAAGGCATACCTGCGATGCTTTAACGCATCGTCCGAAGTGGCGTCCTTCTCCCTGCCTACGTTGGAGGTGGAAGAGATCGAGGTTCCCTTTTCGAATATTCAAGCCGAAGTCAATTCGGACTTATTCAATGCTCGTGCGTGCCGCGCGCACGAGACGATCGTTAACGATCAACTCGCGTCTTCTATTAATTCCGGTAACCATTCCGACGATTCCGGTAGCCATCCCGATTCTTTAAATAATTCCGGTAACCATCCCGACGATTCCGGTAGCCATCCCGATTCTTTAAATAATTCCGGTAACCATCCCGACGATTCCGGTAGCCATCCCGATACTTTAAAGAATTCCGGTAACCATCCCGACGATTTATATTCAAAGTCCTGTGTGGAAAGAAACATCAACGCCTTCGCCTCAGATGAACTTTTAGAATGTTCATATGAGAACAATTTAGGAAACATTTCTATTCCTAAAGTTAAATCAAAAGGAGTTTATGTTTTGCCACAAACTCCTATCTTCAAATCCTCGCCGGAACAAGACCTCTTGCAGCTTCAACGATCAAGTATCCGTGCGACCGAAAACAAAGTCCATGCGTCTGGCAAATACAATTCCGCGAGATTCGCGTCAGCAAGAAAAAGAAATAAAGCCGATACATTATACTCGCCCGAGACAACTAAGTCTGATTATAAGCTTTCGTTATGTATCTTGCGAAACGAATTCAATCTTCCTAGCGTTAACAGAGTCTCCAATATCGTTACGCCAACGATAAACTATCGCAGCGACCCAAGAGCGAAATTTAAAACCTCTGGTCAGCATCACCCCACTCCACAGCAGGAAGACGATATCCCTGCGACGCAATGAGATCTTCAAGGAGAAACCGTCACCCCTGAAGATCATCAGTCTCTCGACAACGCTATAACAGCAACCATGCAGCCGATACAAGCAGCTATCTTGCTCTCTATTGCCACGCAAGCCTCAACACTCATTGGATATGACTGTGGAGGTTAAACCTTGAATATTACCACGTATTCAACTATTGACACTCTTAACTGCGAGCCAGAAGACATCGCACCAGCTGAAAATCTAGAAAGAATTCAGCTCCTGCAGCTAGCTGAATTCTCGCAAGCTCGTGTCTTGCAATGCCATATCGGAATAGACAGAACCATATACTATTGTGGCATGCATTCACATAATTCGGTAGTATCCAATGGTCGACAAGACTATATATTACCGATCTCCAGCGAAACCTGTTCGAGCCTACACACGACGGGGACAATATTCATCACCCCAGCCGCCCAGATCACAGGTATTCAGCCGAACTCGACCTCCTCTCACGGCCTCACGTTAGCAGGAGTTATTCAGAACGATGGTAGCTGCGCTGGAACCACGTATAGTGATCCGTTTGGGACTTGGACCGATGTCGTGGTACAAGCTTTAGTCCGAATCACGATCCGCGACTACATCGCTCCAATCAGATTGTCAACCGGACAGATTCATCTACAAACTGGGCAAACCTGCCCCCTTCAAAAAGGAAGCTGCTGTTACGTCGGACCGACCTCCGACGTTTGACTTTTCGGCTAAGTTCCGAAAAGTATGCATGATATACAGAAACGAATCCGACTCTCAATTCTATAAAGTATCTATAACACGCGAAATCGAGTTTAACTTCCGATTCTATAAAAAGTGTATAGTGCTCGAAATTGAGTTTGTCTTTCAATTCTGTAGAACATGCGAAAAGCGCGAAATCGAGTTTGTCTCTCGATCCTAGAAATAAGTACTAAAAATAAGCCTAACATGTTCAACTAACTAAACCCCGACTTTACCTAAAACTTGTTCTAAAACCCATCACTACTCAAATCTCAACTTTTCCTAAACTTGTTCTAAAACCCATCACTACTCAAATCTCGACTTTTCCTAAACTTGTTCTAAAACCCATCACTACTCAACTCTCGACTTTTCCTAAACTTGTTCTAATACCCATCACTACCTAAATCTCGACTTTCTCTAAACTTGTTCTAATACCCATCACTACTTAAATCTCCACTTTGTCTAAACTTGTTCTAAAGCTAACCGCCACTCCAAGCTCTCAATCTTACCTAACACTTGTTCAAACCCTCATCTACACTTATAACTTGTTTGAACCCTCATCTACACTTAACACTTGTTCAAAACCTCATCTACACTTATAACTTGTTCCAATCTCTAACTTCTCTCGAGTACACCCTACCTCGAGAACAAAGAAACCGCAGCGTCAGCAGTCCTCGAGAACAAAGAGACTGCTGCCTCAGCGAAATCTCGAACGAAGAAGGTCTAGAGAGACCGAGCGACTAGGCAGTCTGGCCCAAGCCAGCGAAGCGAGCAGACGTGTCGATCTGCGCTCTTCTAATTCGCGCTTCGACGTTCATCGACGTTTGTTCTACTATTCTATTCCAAATCCATTCCAATTCAATTCCTAAATCAATTCCAATTCTAACTCTTACTAACTCATACTCCGTATACGATTATTACGTTTAATTCATTTATTATTATATTACCAAGTTTATACTCAAGTGTACTCAACGTTCTTTATTTCAATATATATATTATATTTTACCAGTGTTACGTGAAGTTAATTTCTACATCATTCTACTAAATCCAGTGACAGTTTCTTTTCGAAATTCGAATCGTGCCCTCGTTAATCATACAGAACTCGGCTTGGAGGTCAGTTCGTCCGCTCCGCTGAGAAGTAGTGGTTGACGAGTAGACGTTTGGAAATAATAACTTTCCAAATCAGATAAACGCATTTAATATTAATAATAAATAATTGAGCTCTCGCTTACGTGTTCAACCTCGGTCACAAAGGGAGAAGCTTACAGCTCCGCCGAGGCAATACGTCAACGAGGTGACACTTAGTCAAAAGACTATCGAAGTTAAAGTGACAGTTTGTGAAAGGAAACATATCAGTGTCTAAAGTGAAGTGACTGTTTTAATAGTGCCCTCGTTGTCGCACGGTGACCCGGCTCGGAGGCCAGTTCGTCTGCTCTGCTGGGTAGTGCCGATTAACGAGTGGACATTTTCGAGTCAGGTAAATTACCTCTGGCCAGCGCCTACGGGGAACCCCTGGCCAATTTTTCTTTCACGTTTGGGACTTAGACAAAATCCGACAAAAGGATTTTCAGAGTATTAACTCTTCCGAAATAGTTCCTTCCATACCCATCCCTTATGCGTCGTACACGTCGTGCAGGCCGAAAGTATCAACTGGCCAAGTTCAAGCGGGCATTAAATCAAACAGCCATCTTGAACCGCGTCTTAAGTTCGACTGATTGGACTGAACTTCTCGGAACGACCGAGAATATCGAGTGTGACGCGTCAGATTACGTATCGGTATACGGTTGTCCGTGCCGTCCGATTCCGAACACAGAGGTCGACCACGCGGACCTATCGCGTTCTTCACCCGTCACCAAACCGTCTGGTGGTCGCTACGAGATAGCCGATCTCGTTGACATCTCTGACGACGACGACGACGTCAGGAATACCATAAACCTGTCAAGTGACAACAACAACCCGCCTGCCGTTCGTTACGAAGTCATTGATCTCGTCACCATCTCTGATGACGATGACAGCAGGAGCACCATAATCTTGCCGCACGTTCGCTGTAGGATCATCAAGGACGAGTACCTACCGTCCAACAGACGCATTGTCGTGCGTACCCCAGCGAGACAGCTGCCAAACCTTCCACATCTCGATGAGATCTGTCTGGACGACCCGTTATACCAGACCCATGCTGACCGACGAGCTCAGCTCCTTCAACAGTACTACTAAGATACAACAACTAACCGGTGAGAATTCGTATCTTTTGTAACCCCTTTTGTTTCCATGTCAACTCACCGCGTTCGTTGCGTCTGCGTAGAAGTATCGCCATCCGCGTTGACTGCTAGCGGGTGTCGGTCTCAAATGACTATCGGTGTCCTAACGCATATGACTGCCCGTCTGGCTGTCTTGGCGTAAAAGACCGTTTCCTCTTCTTTCCACGTGCCGCCTCCTGGGGTCATCTTCTTTGCCTAGGACGTGGGACGTAACACTGCTTAGACGCACAAGATGGCCATACGTTCTGGGAAACCACGTCGACGGACTCGTGCAAATTCAATAATTATGATGTCTTGTACGAAGGGATAGCCACTAAACTATCCTCCAAGGTGAATCCTTCTCCAACCCTGTATACCGTAGCATCGCAGGACACGACTTTTGCACTCACGGAGACAGGCAGATCGTCAGTTTGCGGATATGTCATAATCCGAACGGAACACCCCAAGCTGTTCATTCTGGAAGTTGGAAGTTCAGGAAAATTCAAGGAGAAAACACACACCTTGGTCAACAATCTGGACATCTTCACGTATGTCAACAGCAAATTTGTTTACGTGGAGAAGCACCTCCGGAAACAATTTTCTCAACTCTACAAAAATGTAATCCGTCAGAAGTGTGAGCTAGAGCGTCAGATTCTCCAGAACGCCCTCACATTGTTACATTCAGCACCCGAAAAAGTTGCCACTGCCATCATGAAGGATGTCGGATTTACCGCAGTTCCAGCAGGAGAGGTAGTGCACATAATAAAGTGCATACCAGTCACGGTCCAAGTGAGGAAAACCGAACGGTGTTATGATGAGCTACCCATCACGTATCGGAACACATCAAAATTCCTGAAACCAAGGGACCACATCATTTCAAATACGGGGACAGAAAAGCCATGCAATGAGCTACTTCCCCCATATTACAGACTGCACGGAACATGGTATCGCCTAACACCGTCATTGATGGAGGCCATCACTCCTTCGGAGCTCCACCCCCTCACCAAGTCAACCTGGAAATACATAGATCCGAAGAACTTGGCAACGGGAGGCATTTATTCACAAGACGACCTGGACAAACTACAGGATCATATAATGTTTCCTGTAGAGAAGGTAGCAGTCATAAATTCAATCGCACAGGGTGCGACGGGAAGACAGTTTGCAGCAGGAAATATCAATATGTTCAACCTGCTCGATGAAAACTCCCTACAGCAGATAGCGGAGTCTACAGCACAGAAATTATGGTCCGGATTCACTACATTCGGATCAATAAGTGCTGGAATAATCGGAGTGTATGTAGCGATCCGCACGATCAAAACAATCATCAGTACGATCGTTAACGGCATCGCATTACACTCACTATACGGCTGGAGCCTGCATCTCGTTGTCGCCATCTGGAGTTCACTGACCCGGTTCTTTATATTCATGAAGCAGAGGGACAACAAGACTTCAGCGGCCATCGAGGACAAAGCCAGTGATAGTGCCAGTGTCGGAAAATTCCGAACCCGTCCTCCCTTGACGAAACGAACGTTAATTTGCGATTCCCTTGACCCAGCGTTGCGAGACAGGGATGACATTTCAGTGCATACTGTCTACCGCCACCCAGAGGCAGAGATTCCACTGCGTGAAATCTCTTCTCTAAGGGGGGAGGTGTGAAGAAAATTGAGAAAACATGGTTTTTAAACTTATTTTGCTCGTATATCTTCTAAACTACTTATCCCACAGGATTTGTTGTTGACAATACCTTTAGATTTTTTCATTGCGCATCTTTTATGTCATATTACTGTTTTTCGTACAAACCACGGTTTCCGAAAAAATGGAGAAAACATGGTTTTTAAACTCATTTTGCTCGAATATCTTCTAAACTACTTATCCCACAGGATTTGTTGTTGACAATTCCTTTAGATTTTTTCATTGCGCATCTTTTATGTCATATTACTTTTTTTCGTACAACCCACGGTTTCCGAGAAAATTGAGAAAACATGGTTTTTAAACTCATTTTGCTCGAATATCATCTAAACTACTTATCCCACAGGATTTGTTGTTGACAATTCCATTAGATTTTTTCATTGCGCATCTTTTATGTCATATTACTTTTTTTCGTACAACCCACGGTTTCCGAGAAAATTGAGAAAACATGGTTTTTAAACTCGTTTTGCTCGAATATCTTCTAAACTACTTATCCCACAGGATTTGTTGTTGACAATACCTTTAGATTTTTTCATTGCGCATCTTTTATGTCATATTACTGTTTTTCGTACAAACCACGGTTTCCGAAAAAATGGAGAAAACATGGTTTTTAAACTCATTTTGCTCGAATATCTTCTAAACTACTTATCCCACAGGATTTGTTGTTGACAATTCCTTTAGATTTTTTCATTGCGCATCTTTTATGTCATATTACTTTTTTTCGTACAACCCACGGTTTCCGAGAAAATTGAGAAAACATGGTTTTTAAACTCATTTTGCTCGAATATCATCTAAACTACTTATCCCACAGGATTTGTTGTTGACAATTCCATTAGATTTTTTCATTGCGCATCTTTTATGTCATATTACTTTTTTTCGTACAACCCACGGTTTCCGAGAAAATTGAGAAAACATGGTTTTTAAACTCGTTTTGCTCGAATATCTTCTAAACTACTTATCCCACAGGATTTGTTGTTGACAATTCCTTTAGATTTTTTCATTGCGCATCTTTTATGTCATATTACTTTTTTTCGTACAACCCACGGATTCCGAGAAAATTGAGAAAACATGGTTTTTAAACTCATTTTGCTCGAATATCTTCTAAACTACTTATCCCACAGTATTTGTTGTTGACAATTCCTTTAGATTTTTTCATTGCGCATCTTTTATGTCATATTACTTTTTTTCGTACAACCCACGGATTCCGAGAAAATTGAGAAAACATGGTTTTTAAACTTATTTTGCTCGTATATCTTCTAAACTACTTATCCCACAGGATTTGTTGTTGACAATTCCTTTAGATTTTTTCATTGCGCATCTTTTATGTCATATTACTGTTTTTCGTACAACCCACGGTTTCCGAAAAAAAGGAGAAAACATGGTTTTTAAACTCATTTTGCTCGAATATCTTCTAAACTACTTATCCCACAGGATTTGTTGTTGACAATTCCTTTAGATTTTTTCATTGCGCATCTTTTATGTCATATTACTTTTTTTCGTACAACCCACGGTTTCCGAGAAAATTGAGAAAACATGGTTTTTAAACTCATATTGCTCGAATATCTTCTAAACTACTTATCCCACAGGATTTGTTGTTGACAATTCCATTAGATTTTTTCATTGCGCATCTTTTATGTCATGTTACTTTTTTTCGTACAACCCACGGTTTCCGAGAAAATTGAGAAAACATGGTTTTTAAACTCATTTTGCTCGAATATCTTCTAAACTACTTATCCCACAGGATTTGTTGTTGACAATTCCTTTAGATTTTTTCATTGCGCATCTTTTATGTCATATTACTTTTTTTCGTACAACCCACGGTTTCCGAGAAAATTGAGAAAACATGGTTTTTAAACTCGTTTTGCTCGAATATCTTCTAAACTACTTATCCCACAGGATTTGTTGTTGACAATTCCTTTAGATTTTTTCATTGCGCATCTTTTATGTCACATTACTTTTTTTCGTACAACCCACGGTTTCCGAGAAAATTGAGAAAACATGGTTTTTAAACTTATTTTGCTCGTATATCTTCTAAACTACTTATCCCACAGGATTTGTTGTTGACAATTCCTTTAGATTTTTTCATTGCGCATCTTTTATGTCATATTTCTGTTTTTCGTACAAACCACGGTTTCCGAAAAAATGGAGAAAACATGGTTTTTAAACTCATTTTGCTCGAATATCTTCTAAACTACTTATCCCACAGGATTTGTTGTTGACAATTCCTTTAGATTTTTTCATTGCGCATCTTTTATGTCATATTACTTTTTTTCGTACAACCCACGGTTTCCGAGAAAATTGAGAAAACATGGTTTTTAAACTCATTTTGCTCGAATATCATCTAAACTACTTATCCCACAGGATTTGTTGTTGACAATTCCATTAGATTTTTTCATTGCGCATCTTTTATGTCATATTACTTTTTTTCGTACAACCCACGGTTTCCGAGAAAATTGAGAAAACATGGTTTTTAAACTCGTTTTGCTCGAATATCTTCTAAACTACTTATCCCACAGGATTTGTTGTTGACAATTCCTTTAGATTTTTTCATTGCGCATCTTTTATGTCATATTACTGTTTTTCGTACAACCCACGGTTTCCGAAAAAAAGGAGAAAACATGGTTTTTAAACTCATTTTGCTCGAATATCTTCTAAACTACTTATCCCACAGGATTTGTTGTTGACAATTCCTTTAGATTTTTTCATTGCGCATCTTTTATGTCATATTACTTTTTTTCGTACAACCCACGGATTCCGAGAAAATTGAGAAAACATGGTTTTTAAACTCATTTTGCTCGAATATCTTCTAAACTACTTATCCCACAGGATTTGTGGTTGACAATTCCTTTAGATTTTTTCATTGCGCATCTTTTATGTCATATTACTTTATTTCGTACAACCCACGGTTTCCGAGAAAATTGAGAAAACATGGTTTTTAAACTTATTTTGCTCGTATATCTTCTAAACTACTTATCCCACAGGATTTGTTGTTGACAATTCCTTTAGATTTTTTCATTGCGCATCTTTTATGTCATATTACTGTTTTTCGTACAAACCACGGTTTCCGAAAAAATGGAGAAAACATGGTTTTTAAACTCGTTTTGCTCGAATATCTTCTAAACTACTTATCCCACAGGATTTGTTGTTGACAATTCCTTTAGATTTTTTCATTGCGCATCTTTTATGTCATATTACTTTTTTTCGTACAACCCACGGATTCCGAGAAAATTGAGAAAACATGGTCTTTAAACTCATTTTGCTCGAATATCTTCTAAACTACTTATCCCACAGGATTTGTTGTTGACAAATTCTTTAGATTTTTTCATTGCGCATCTTTTATGTCATATTACTTTTTTTCGTACAACCCACGGATTCCGAGAAAATTGAGAAAACATGGTTTTTAAACTTATTTTGCTCGTATATCTTCTAAACTACTTATCCCACAGGATTTGTTGTTGACAATTCCTTTAGATTTTTTCATTGCGCATCTTTTATGTCATATTACTGTTTTTCGTACAACCCACGGTTTCCGAAAAAAAAGGAGAAAACATGGTTTTTAAACTCATTTTGCTCGAATATCTTCTAAACTACTTATCCCACAGGATTTGTTGTTGACAATTCCTTTAGATTTTTTCATTGCGCATCTTTTATGTCATATTACTTTTTTTCGTACAACCCACGGTTTCCGAGAAAATTGAGAAAACATGGTTTTTAAACTCATATTGCTCGAATATCTCCTAAACTACTTATCCCACAGGATTTGTTGTTGACAATTCCATTAGATTTTTTCATTGCGCATCTTTTATGTCATGTTACTTTTTTTCGTACAACCCACGGTTTCCGAGAAAATTGAGAAAACATGGTTTTTAAACTCATTTTGCTCGAATATCTTCTAAACTACTTATCCCACAGGATTTGTTGTTGACAATTCCTTTAGATTTTTTCATTGCGCATCTTTTATGTCATATTACTTTATTTCGTACAACCCACGGTTTCCGAGAAAATTGAGAAAACATGGTTTTTAAACTCATTTTGCTCGAATATCTTCTAAACTACTTATCCCACAGGATTTGTTGTTGACAATTCCTTTAGATTTTTTCATTGCGCATCTTTTATGTCATATTACTTTTTTTCGTACAAACCACGGTTTCCGAGAAAATTGAGAAAACATGGTTTTTAAACTCATTTTGCTCGAATATCTTCTAAACTACTTATCCCACAGGATTTGTTGTTGACAATTCCTTTAGATTTTTTCATTGCGCATCTTTTATGTCATATTACTTTTTTTCGTACAACCCACGGTTTCCGAGAAAATTGAGAAAACATGGTTTTTAAACTCATTTTGCTCGAATATCTTCTAAACTACTTATCCCACAGGATTTGTTGTTGACAATTCCTTTAGATTTTTTCATTGCGCATCTTTTATGTCATATTACTGTTTTTCGTACAACCCACGGTTTCCGAAAAAATGGAGAGAACATGGTTTTTAAACTCATTTTGCTCGAATATCTTCTAAACTACTTATCCCACAGGATTTGTTGTTGACAATTCCTTTAGAGTTTTTCATTGCGCATCTTTTATGTCATGTTACTTTTTTTCGTACAACCCACGGTTTCCGAAAAAAAGGAGAAAACATGGTTTTTAAACTCATTTTGCTCGAATATCTACTACACTACTTATCCCACAGGATTTGTTGTTGACAATTCCTTTAGATTTTTTCATAGAGCATCTTTTATGTCATATTACTTTTTTTCGTACAACCCACGGTTTCCGAGAAAATTGAGAAAACATGGTTTTTAAACTTATTTTGCTCGTATATCTTCTAAACTACTTATCCCACAGGATTTGTTGTTGACAATTCCTTTAGATTTTTTCATTGCGCATCTTTTATGTCATATTACTGTTTTTCGTACAACCCACGGATTCCGAGAAAATTGAGAAAACATGGTTTTTAAACTTATTTTGCTCGTATATCTTCTAAACTACTTATCCCACAGGATTTGTTGTTGACAATTCCTTTAGATTTTTTCATTGCGCATCTTTTATGTCATATTACTGTTTTTCGTACAACCCACGGTTTCCGAAAAAAAAGGAGAAAACATGGTTTTTAAACTCATTTTGCTCGAATATCTTCTAAACTACTTATCCCACAGGATTTGTTGTTGACAATTCCTTTAGATTTTTTCATTGCGCATCTTTTATGTCATATTACTTTTTTTCGTACAACCCACGGATTCCGAGAAAATTGAGAAAACATGGTTTTTAAACTCATTTTGCTCGAATATCTTCTAAACTACTTATCCCACAGGATTTGTTGTTGACAATTCCTTTAGATTTTTTCATTGCGCATCTTTTATGTCATATTACTTTTTTTCGTACAACCCACGGATTCCGAGAAAATTGAGAAAACATGGTCTTTAAACTCATTTTGCTCGAATATCTTCTAAACTACTTATCCCACAGGATTTGTTGTTGACAAATTCTTTAGATTTTTTCATTGCGCATCTTTTATGTCATATTACTTTTTTTCGTACAACCCACGGATTCCGAGAAAATTGAGAAAACATGGTTTTTAAACTTATTTTGCTCGTATATCTTCTAAACTACTTATCCCACAGGATTTGTTGTTGACAATTCCTTTAGATTTTTTCATTGCGCATCTTTTATGTCATATTACTGTTTTTCGTACAACCCACGGTTTCCGAAAAAAAAGGAGAAAACATGGTTTTTAAACTCATTTTGCTCGAATATCTTCTAAACTACTTATCCCACAGGATTTGTTGTTGACAATTCCTTTAGATTTTTTCATTGCGCATCTTTTATGTCATATTACTTTTTTTCGTACAACCCACGGTTTCCGAGAAAATTGAGAAAACATGGTTTTTAAACTCATATTGCTCGAATATCTCCTAAACTACTTATCCCACAGGATTTGTTGTTGACAATTCCATTAGATTTTTTCATTGCGCATCTTTTATGTCATGTTACTTTTTTTCGTACAACCCACGGTTTCCGAGAAAATTGAGAAAACATGGTTTTTAAACTCATTTTGCTCGAATATCTTCTAAACTACTTATCCCACAGGATTTGTTGTTGACAATTCCTTTAGATTTTTTCATTGCGCATCTTTTATGTCATATTACTTTATTTCGTACAACCCACGGTTTCCGAGAAAATTGAGAAAACATGGTTTTTAAACTCATTTTGCTCGAATATCTTCTAAACTACTTATCCCACAGGATTTGTTGTTGACAATTCCTTTAGATTTTTTCATTGCGCATCTTTTATGTCATATTACTTTTTTTCGTACAAACCACGGTTTCCGAGAAAATTGAGAAAACATGGTTTTTAAACTCATTTTGCTCGAATATCTTCTAAACTACTTATCCCACAGGATTTGTTGTTGACAATTCCTTTAGATTTTTTCATTGCGCATCTTTTATGTCATATTACTTTTTTTCGTACAACCCACGGTTTCCGAGAAAATTGAGAAAACATGGTTTTTAAACTCATTTTGCTCGAATATCTTCTAAACTACTTATCCCACAGGATTTGTTGTTGACAATTCCTTTAGATTTTTTCATTGCGCATCTTTTATGTCATATTACTGTTTTTCGTACAACCCACGGTTTCCGAAAAAATGGAGAGAACATGGTTTTTAAACTCATTTTGCTCGAATATCTTCTAAACTACTTATCCCACAGGATTTGTTGTTGACAATTCCTTTAGAGTTTTTCATTGCGCATCTTTTATGTCATGTTACTTTTTTTCGTACAACCCACGGTTTCCGAAAAAAAGGAGAAAACATGGTTTTTAAACTCATTTTGCTCGAATATCTACTACACTACTTATCCCACAGGATTTGTTGTTGACAATTCCTTTAGATTTTTTCATAGAGCATCTTTTATGTCATATTACTTTTTTTCGTACAACCCACGGTTTCCGAGAAAATTGAGAAAACATGGTTTTTAAACTTATTTTGCTCGTATATCTTCTAAACTACTTATCCCACAGGATTTGTTGTTGACAATTCCTTTAGATTTTTTCATTGCGCATCTTTTATGTCATATTACTGTTTTTCGTACAAACCACGGTTTCCGAAAAAATGGAGAAAACGTGGTTTTTAAACTCATTTTGCTCGAATATCTTCTAAACTACTTATCCCACAGGATTTGTTGTTGACAATTACTTTAGATTTTTTCATTGCGCATCTTTTATGTCATATTACTTTTTTTCGTACAACCCACGGTTTCCGAGAAAATTGAGAAAACATGGTTTTTAAACTCATTTTGCTCGAATGTCATCTAAACTACTTATGCCACAGGATTTGTTGTTGACAATTCCATTAGATTTTTTCATTGCGCATCTTTTATGTCATATTACTTTTTTTCGTACAACCCACGGTTTCCGAGAAAATTGAGAAAACATGGTTTTTAAACTCGTTTTGCTCGAATATCTTCTAAACTACTTATCCCACAGGATTTGTTGTTGACAATTCCTTTAGATTTTTTCATTGCGCATCTTTTATGTCATATTACTTTTTTTCGTACAACCCACGGATTCCGAGAAAATTGAGAAAACATGGTTTTTAAACTCATTTTGCTCGAATATCTTCTAAACTACTTATCCCACAGGATTTGTTGTTGACAATTTCTTTAGATTTTTTCATTGCGCATCTTTTATGTCATATTACTTTTTTTCGTACAACCCACGGATTCCGAGAAAATTGAGAAAACATGGTTTTTAAACTTATTTTGCTCGTATATCTTCTAAACTACTTATCCCACAGGATTTGTTGTTGACAATTCCTTTAGATTTTTTCATTGCGCATCTTTTATGTCATATTACTGTTTTTCGTACAACCCACGGTTTCCGAAAAAAAGGAGAAAACATGGTTTTTAAACTCATTTTGCTCGAATATCTTCTAAACTACTTATCCCACAGGATTTGTTGTTGACAATTCCTTTAGATTTTTTCATTGCGCATCTTTTATGTCATATTACTTTTTTTCGTACAACCCACGGTTTCCGAGAAAATTGAGAAAACATGGTTTTTAAACTCATATTGCTCGAATATCTTCTAAACTACTTATCCCACAGGATTTGTTGTTGACAATTCCATTAGATTTTTTCATTGCGCATCTTTTATGTCATGTTACTTTTTTTCGTACAACCCACGGTTTCCGAGAAAATTGAGAAAACATGGTTTTTAAACTCATTTTGCTCGAATATCTTCTAAACTACTTATCCCACAGGATTTGTTGTTGACAATTCCTTTAGATTTTTTCATTGCGCATCTTTTATGTCATATTACTGTTTTTCGTACAAACCACGGTTTCCGAAAAAATGGAGAAAACATGGTTTTTAAACTCATTTTGCTCGAATATCTTCTAAACTACTTATCCCACAGGATTTGTTGTTGACAATTCCATTAGATTTTTTCATTGCGCATCTTTTATGTCACATTACTTTTTTTCGTACAACCCACGGTTTCCGAGAAAATTGAGAAAACATGGTTTTTAAACTTATTTTGCTCGTATATCTTCTAAACTACTTATCCCACAGGATTTGTTGTTGACAATTCCTTTAGATTTTTTCATTGCGCATCTTTTATGTCATATTATTGTTTTTCGTACAAACCACGGTTTCCGAAAAAATGGAGAAAACATGGTTTTTAAACTCATTTTGCTCGAATATCTTCTAAACTACTTATCCCACAGGATTTGTTGTTGACAATTCCTTTAGATTTTTTCATTGCGCATCTTTTATGTCATATTACTTTTTTTCGTACAACCCACGGTTTCCGAGAAAATTGAGAAAACATGGTTTTTAAACTCATTTTGCTCGAATATCATCTAAACTACTTATCCCACAGGATTTGTTGTTGACAATTCCATTAGATTTTTTCATTGCGCATCTTTTATGTCATATTACTTTTTTTCGTACAACCCACGGTTTCCGAGAAAATTGAGAAAACATGGTTTTTAAACTCGTTTTGCTCGAATATCTTCTAAACTACTTATCCCACAGGATTTGTTGTTGACAATTCCTTTAGATTTTTTCATTGCGCATCTTTTATGTCATATTACTTTATTTCGTACAACCCACGGTTTCCGAGAAAATTGAGAAAACATGGTTTTTAAACTCATTTTGCTCGAATATCTTCTAAACTACTTATCCCACAGGATTTGTTGTTGACAATTCCTTTAGATTTTTTCATTGCGCATCTTTTATGTCATATTACTTTTTTTCGTACAAACCACGGTTTCCGAGAAAATTGAGAAAACATGGTTTTTAAACTCATTTTGCTCGAATATCTTCTAAACTACTTATCCCACAGGATTTGTTGTTGACAATTCCTTTAGATTTTTTCATTGCGCATCTTTTATGTCATATTACTTTTTTTCGTACAACCCACGATTTCCGAGAAAATTGAGAAAACATGGTTTTTAAACTCATTTTGCTCGAATATCTTCTAAACTACTTATCCCACAGGATTTGTTGTTGACAATTCCTTTAGATTTTTTCATTGCGCATCTTTTATGTCATATTACTGTTTTTCGTACAACCCACGGTTTCCGAGAAAATTGAGAAAACATGGTTTTTAAACTCATATTGCTCGAATATCTTCTAAACTACTTATCCCACAGGATTTGTTGTTGACAATTCCATTAGATTTTTTCATTGCGCATCTTTTATGTCATGTTACTTTTTTTCGTACAACCCACGGTTTCCGAGAAAATTGAGAAAACATGGTTTTTAAACTCATTTTGCTCGAATATCTTCTAAACTACTTATCCCACAGGATTTGTGGTTGACAATTCCTTTAGATTTTTTCATTGCGCATCTTTTATGTCATATTACTTTATTTCGTACAACCCACGGTTTCCGAGAAAATTGAGAAAACATGGTTTTTAAACTTATTTTGCTCGTATATCTTCTAAACTACTTATCCCACAGGATTTGTTGTTGACAATTCCTTTAGATTTTTTCATTGCGCATCTTTTATGTCATATTACTGTTTTTCGTACAAACCACGGTTTCCGAAAAAATGGAGAAAACATGGTTTTTAAACTCATTTTGCTCGAATATCTTCTAAACTACTTATCCCACAGGATTTGTTGTTGACAATTCCTTTAGATTTTTTCATTGCGCATCTTTTATGTCATATTACTTTTTTTCGTACAACCCACGGATTCCGAGAAAATTGAGAAAACATGGTTTTTAAACTCATTTTGCTCGAATATCTTCTAAACTACTTATCCCACAGGATTTGTTGTTGACAAATTATTTAGATTTTTTCATTGCGCATCTTTTATGTCACATTACTTTTTTTCGTACAACCCACGGTTTCCGAGAAAATTGAGAAAACATGGTTTTTAAACTCATTTTGCTCGAATATCATCTAAACTACTTATCCCACAGGATTTGTTGTTGACAATTCCATTAGATTTTTTCAATGCGCATCTTTTATGTCATATTACTTTTTTTCGTACAACCCACGGTTTCCGAGAAAATTGAGAAAACATGGTTTTTAAACTCGTTTTGCTCGAATATCTTCTAAACTACTTATCCCACAGGATTTGTTGTTGACAATTCCTTTAGATTTTTTCATTGCGCATCTTTTATGTCATATTACTTTTTTTCGTACAACCCACGGATTCCGAGAAAATTGAGAAAACATGGTTTTTAAACTTATTTTGCTCGTATATCTTCTAAACTACTTATCCCACAGGATTTGTTGTTGACAATTCCTTTAGATTTTTTCATTGGGCATCTTTTATGTCATATTACTGTTTTTCGTACAACCCACGGTTTCCGAAAAAAAGGAGAAAACATGGTTTTTAAACTCATTTTGCTCGAATATCTTCTAAACTACTTATCCCACAGGATTTGTTGTTGACAATTCCTTTAGATTTTTTCATTGCGCATCTTTTATGTCCTATTACTTTTTTTCGTACAACCCACGGTTTCCGAGAAAATTGAGAAAACATGGTTTTTAAACTCATATTGCTCGAATATCTTCTAAACTACTTATCCCACAGGATTTGTTGTTGACAATTCCATTAGATTTTTTCATTGCGCATCTTTTATGTCATGTTACTTTTTTTCGTACAAACCACGGTTTCCGAAAAAATGGAGAAAACATGGTTTTTAAACTCATTTTGCTCGAATATCTTCTAAACTACTTATCCCACAGGATTTGTTGTTGACAATTCCTTTAGATTTTTTCATTGCGCATCTTTTATGTCATATTACTTTTTTTCGTACAACCCACGGTTTCCGAGAAAATTGAGAAAACATGGTTTTTAAACTCATTTTGCTCGAATATCATCTAAACTACTTATCCCACAGGATTTGTTGTTGACAATTCCTTTAGATTTTTTCATTGCGCATCTTTTATGTCATATTACTGTTTTTCGTACAAACCACGGTTTCCGAAAAAATGGAGAAAACGTGGTTTTTAAACTCATTTTGCTCGAATATCTTCTAAACTACTTATCCCACAGGATTTGTTGTTGACAATTCCTTTAGATTTTTTCATTGCGCATCTTTTATGTCATATTACTTTTTTTCGTACAACCCACGGTTTCCGAGAAAATTGAGAAAACATGGTTTTTAAACTCATTTTGCTCGAATGTCATCTAAACTACTTATCCCACAGGATTTGTTGTTGACAATTCCATTAGATTTTTTCATTGCGCATCTTTTATGTCATATTACTTTTTTTCGTACAACCCACGGTTTCCGAGAAAATTGAGAAAACATGGTTTTTAAACTCGTTTTGCTCGAATATCTTCTAAACTACTTATCCCACAGGATTTGTTGTTGACAATTCCTTTAGATTTTTTCATTGCGCATCTTTTATGTCATATTACTTTTTTTCGTACAACCCACGGATTCCGAGAAAATTGAGAAAACATGGTTTTTAAACTCATTTTGCTCGAATATCTTCTAAACTACTTATCCCACAGGATTTGTTGTTGACAATTTCTTTAGATTTTTTCATTGCGCATCTTTTATGTCATATTACTTTTTTTCGTACAACCCACGGATTCCGAGAAAATTGAGAAAACATGGTTTTTAAACTTATTTTGCTCGTATATCTTCTAAACTACTTATCCCACAGGATTTGTTGTTGACAATTCCTTTAGATTTTTTCATTGCGCATCTTTTATGTCATATTACTGTTTTTCGTACAACCCACGGTTTCCGAAAAAAAGGAGAAAACATGGTTTTTAAACTCATTTTGCTCGAATATCTTCTAAACTACTTATCCCACAGGATTTGTTGTTGACAATTCCTTTAGATTTTTTCATTGCGCATCTTTTATGTCATATTACTTTTTTTCGTACAACCCACGGTTTCCGAGAAAATTGAGAAAACATGGTTTTTAAACTCATATTGCTCGAATATCTTCTAAACTACTTATCCCACAGGATTTGTTGTTGACAATTCCATTAGATTTTTTCATTGCGCATCTTTTATGTCATGTTACTTTTTTTCGTACAACCCACGGTTTCCGAGAAAATTGAGAAAACATGGTTTTTAAACTCATTTTGCTCGAATATCTTCTAAACTACTTATCCCACAGGATTTGTTGTTGACAATTCCTTTAGATTTTTTCATTGCGCATCTTTTATGTCATATTACTGTTTTTCGTACAAACCACGGTTTCCGAAAAAATGGAGAAAACATGGTTTTTAAACTCATTTTGCTCGAATATCTTCTAAACTACTTATCCCACAGGATTTGTTGTTGACAATTCCATTAGATTTTTTCATTGCGCATCTTTTATGTCACATTACTTTTTTTCGTACAACCCACGGTTTCCGAGAAAATTGAGAAAACATGGTTTTTAAACTTATTTTGCTCGTATATCTTCTAAACTACTTATCCCACAGGATTTGTTGTTGACAATTCCTTTAGATTTTTTCATTGCGCATCTTTTATGTCATATTATTGTTTTTCGTACAAACCACGGTTTCCGAAAAAATGGAGAAAACATGGTTTTTAAACTCATTTTGCTCGAATATCTTCTAAACTACTTATCCCACAGGATTTGTTGTTGACAAATTATTTAGATTTTTTCATTGCGCATCTTTTATGTCACATTACTTTTTTTCGTACAACCCACGGTTTCCGAGAAAATTGAGAAAACATGGTTTTTAAACTCATTTTGCTCGAATATCATCTAAACTACTTATCCCACAGGATTTGTTGTTGACAATTCCATTAGATTTTTTCAATGCGCATCTTTTATGTCATATTACTTTTTTTCGTACAACCCACGGTTTCCGAGAAAATTGAGAAAACATGGTTTTTAAACTCGTTTTGCTCGAATATCTTCTAAACTACTTATCCCACAGGATTTGTTGTTGACAATTCCATTAGATTTTTTCATTGCGCATCTTTTATGTCATGTTACTTTTTTTCGTACAACCCACGGTTTCCGAGAAAATTGAGAAAACATGGTTTTTAAACTCATTTTGCTCGAATATCTTCTAAACTACTTATCCCACAGGATTTGTTGTTGACAATTCCTTTAGATTTTTTCATTGCGCATCTTTTATGTCATATTACTGTTTTTCGTACAAACCACGGTTTCCGAAAAAATGGAGAAAACATGGTTTTTAAACTCATTTTGCTCGAATATCTTCTAAACTACTTATCCCACAGGATTTGTTGTTGACAATTCCATTAGATTTTTTCATTGCGCATCTTTTATGTCACATTACTTTTTTTCGTACAACCCACGGTTTCCGAGAAAATTGAGAAAACATGGTTTTTAAACTTATTTTGCTCGTATATCTTCTAAACTACTTATCCCACAGGATTTGTTGTTGACAATTCCTTTAGATTTTTTCATTGCGCATCTTTTATGTCATATTATTGTTTTTCGTACAAACCACGGTTTCCGAAAAAATGGAGAAAACATGGTTTTTAAACTCATTTTGCTCGAATATCTTCTAAACTACTTATCCCACAGGATTTGTTGTTGACAATTCCTTTAGATTTTTTCATTGCGCATCTTTTATGTCATATTACTTTTTTTCGTACAACCCACGGTTTCCGAGAAAATTGAGAAAACATGGTTTTTAAACTCATATTGCTCGAATATCTTCTAAACTACTTATCCCACAGGATTTGTTGTTGACAATTCCATTAGATTTTTTCATTGCGCATCTTTTATGTCATGTTACTTTTTTTCGTACAACCCACGGTTTCCGAGAAAATTGAGAAAACATGGTTTTTAAACTCATTTTGCTCGAATATCTTCTAAACTACTTATCCCACAGGATTTGTTGTTGACAATTCCTTTAGATTTTTTCATTGCGCATCTTTTATGTCATATTACTGTTTTTCGTACAAACCACGGTTTCCGAAAAAATGGAGAAAACATGGTTTTTAAACTCATTTTGCTCGAATATCTTCTAAACTACTTATCCCACAGGATTTGTTGTTGACAATTCCATTAGATTTTTTCATTGCGCATCTTTTATGTCACATTACTTTTTTTCGTACAACCCACGGTTTCCGAGAAAATTGAGAAAACATGGTTTTTAAACTTATTTTGCTCGTATATCTTCTAAACTACTTATCCCACAGGATTTGTTGTTGACAATTCCTTTAGATTTTTTCATTGCGCATCTTTTATGTCATATTATTGTTTTTCGTACAAACCACGGTTTCCGAAAAAATGGAGAAAACATGGTTTTTAAACTCATTTTGCTCGAATATCTTCTAAACTACTTATCCCACAGGATTTGTTGTTGACAAATTATTTAGATTTTTTCATTGCGCATCTTTTATGTCACATTACTTTTTTTCGTACAACCCACGGTTTCCGAGAAAATTGAGAAAACATGGTTTTTAAACTCATTTTGCTCGAATATCATCTAAACTACTTATCCCACAGGATTTGTTGTTGACAATTCCATTAGATTTTTTCGATGCGCATCTTTTATGTCATATTACTTTTTTTCGTACAACCCACGGTTTCCGAGAAAATTGAGAAAACATGGTTTTTAAACTCGTTTTGCTCGAATATCTTCTAAACTACTTATCCCACAGGATTTGTTGTTGACAATTCCATTAGATTTTTTCATTGCGCATCTTTTATGTCATGTTACTTTTTTTCGTACAACCCACGGTTTCCGAGAAAATTGAGAAAACATGGTTTTTAAACTCATTTTGCTCGAATATCTTCTAAACTACTTATCCCACAGGATTTGTTGTTGACAATTCCTTTAGATTTTTTCATTGCGCATCTTTTATGTCATATTACTGTTTTTCGTACAAACCACGGTTTCCGAAAAAATGGAGAAAACATGGTTTTTAAACTCATTTTGCTCGAATATCTTCTAAACTACTTATCCCACAGGATTTGTTGTTGACAATTCCATTAGATTTTTTCATTGCGCATCTTTTATGTCACATTACTTTTTTTCGTACAACCCACGGTTTCCGAGAAAATTGAGAAAACATGGTTTTTAAACTTATTTTGCTCGTATATCTTCTAAACTACTTATCCCACAGGATTTGTTGTTGACAATTCCTTTAGATTTTTTCATTGCGCATCTTTTATGTCATATTACTGTTTTTCGTACAACCCACGGTTTCCGAAAAAAAGGAGAAAACATGGTTTTTAAACTCATTTTGCTCGAATATCTTCTAAACTACTTATCCCACAGGATTTGTTGTTGACAATTCCTTTAGATTTTTTCATTGCGCATCTTTTATGTCCTATTACTTTTTTTCGTACAACCCACGGTTTCCGAGAAAATTGAGAAAACATGGTTTTTAAACTCATATTGCTCGAATATCTTCTAAACTACTTATCCCACAGGATTTGTTGTTGACAATTCCATTAGATTTTTTCATTGCGCATCTTTTATGTCATGTTACTTTTTTTCGTACAAACCACGGTTTCCGAAAAAATGGAGAAAACATGGTTTTTAAACTCATTTTGCTCGAATATCTTCTAAACTACTTATCCCACAGGATTTGTTGTTGACAATTCCTTTAGATTTTTTCATTGCGCATCTTTTATGTCATATTACTTTTTTTCGTACAACCCACGGTTTCCGAGAAAATTGAGAAAACATGGTTTTTAAACTCATTTTGCTCGAATATCATCTAAACTACTTATCCCACAGGATTTGTTGTTGACAATTCCTTTAGATTTTTTCATTGCGCATCTTTTATGTCATATTACTGTTTTTCGTACAAACCACGGTTTCCGAAAAAATGGAGAAAACGTGGTTTTTAAACTCATTTTGCTCGAATATCTTCTAAACTACTTATCCCACAGGATTTGTTGTTGACAATTCCTTTAGATTTTTTCATTGCGCATCTTTTATGTCATATTACTTTTTTTCGTACAACCCACGGTTTCCGAGAAAATTGAGAAAACATGGTTTTTAAACTCATTTTGCTCGAATGTCATCTAAACTACTTATCCCACAGGATTTGTTGTTGACAATTCCATTAGATTTTTTCATTGCGCATCTTTTATGTCATATTACTTTTTTTCGTACAACCCACGGTTTCCGAGAAAATTGAGAAAACATGGTTTTTAAACTCGTTTTGCTCGAATATCTTCTAAACTACTTATCCCACAGGATTTGTTGTTGACAATTCCTTTAGATTTTTTCATTGCGCATCTTTTATGTCATATTACTTTTTTTCGTACAACCCACGGATTCCGAGAAAATTGAGAAAACATGGTTTTTAAACTCATTTTGCTCGAATATCTTCTAAACTACTTATCCCACAGGATTTGTTGTTGACAATTTCTTTAGATTTTTTCATTGCGCATCTTTTATGTCATATTACTTTTTTTCGTACAACCCACGGATTCCGAGAAAATTGAGAAAACATGGTTTTTAAACTTATTTTGCTCGTATATCTTCTAAACTACTTATCCCACAGGATTTGTTGTTGACAATTCCTTTAGATTTTTTCATTGCGCATCTTTTATGTCATATTACTGTTTTTCGTACAACCCACGGTTTCCGAAAAAAAGGAGAAAACATGGTTTTTAAACTCATTTTGCTCGAATATCTTCTAAACTACTTATCCCACAGGATTTGTTGTTGACAATTCCTTTAGATTTTTTCATTGCGCATCTTTTATGTCATATTACTTTTTTTCGTACAACCCACGGTTTCCGAGAAAATTGAGAAAACATGGTTTTTAAACTCATATTGCTCGAATATCTTCTAAACTACTTATCCCACAGGATTTGTTGTTGACAATTCCATTAGATTTTTTCATTGCGCATCTTTTATGTCATGTTACTTTTTTTCGTACAACCCACGGTTTCCGAGAAAATTGAGAAAACATGGTTTTTAAACTCATTTTGCTCGAATATCTTCTAAACTACTTATCCCACAGGATTTGTTGTTGACAATTCCTTTAGATTTTTTCATTGCGCATCTTTTATGTCATATTACTGTTTTTCGTACAAACCACGGTTTCCGAAAAAATGGAGAAAACATGGTTTTTAAACTCATTTTGCTCGAATATCTTCTAAACTACTTATCCCACAGGATTTGTTGTTGACAATTCCATTAGATTTTTTCATTGCGCATCTTTTATGTCACATTACTTTTTTTCGTACAACCCACGGTTTCCGAGAAAATTGAGAAAACATGGTTTTTAAACTTATTTTGCTCGTATATCTTCTAAACTACTTATCCCACAGGATTTGTTGTTGACAATTCCTTTAGATTTTTTCATTGCGCATCTTTTATGTCATATTATTGTTTTTCGTACAAACCACGGTTTCCGAAAAAATGGAGAAAACATGGTTTTTAAACTCATTTTGCTCGAATATCTTCTAAACTACTTATCCCACAGGATTTGTTGTTGACAAATTATTTAGATTTTTTCATTGCGCATCTTTTATGTCACATTACTTTTTTTCGTACAACCCACGGTTTCCGAGAAAATTGAGAAAACATGGTTTTTAAACTCATTTTGCTCGAATATCATCTAAACTACTTATCCCACAGGATTTGTTGTTGACAATTCCATTAGATTTTTTCAATGCGCATCTTTTATGTCATATTACTTTTTTTCGTACAACCCACGGTTTCCGAGAAAATTGAGAAAACATGGTTTTTAAACTCGTTTTGCTCGAATATCTTCTAAACTACTTATCCCACAGGATTTGTTGTTGACAATTCCATTAGATTTTTTCATTGCGCATCTTTTATGTCATGTTACTTTTTTTCGTACAACCCACGGTTTCCGAGAAAATTGAGAAAACATGGTTTTTAAACTCATTTTGCTCGAATATCTTCTAAACTACTTATCCCACAGGATTTGTTGTTGACAATTCCTTTAGATTTTTTCATTGCGCATCTTTTATGTCATATTACTGTTTTTCGTACAAACCACGGTTTCCGAAAAAATGGAGAAAACATGGTTTTTAAACTCATTTTGCTCGAATATCTTCTAAACTACTTATCCCACAGGATTTGTTGTTGACAATTCCATTAGATTTTTTCATTGCGCATCTTTTATGTCACATTACTTTTTTTCGTACAACCCACGGTTTCCGAGAAAATTGAGAAAACATGGTTTTTAAACTTATTTTGCTCGTATATCTTCTAAACTACTTATCCCACAGGATTTGTTGTTGACAATTCCTTTAGATTTTTTCATTGCGCATCTTTTATGTCATATTATTGTTTTTCGTACAAACCACGGTTTCCGAAAAAATGGAGAAAACATGGTTTTTAAACTCATTTTGCTCGAATATCTTCTAAACTACTTATCCCACAGGATTTGTTGTTGACAATTCCTTTAGATTTTTTCATTGCGCATCTTTTATGTCATATTACTTTTTTTCGTACAACCCACGGTTTCCGAGAAAATTGAGAAAACATGGTTTTTAAACTCATATTGCTCGAATATCTTCTAAACTACTTATCCCACAGGATTTGTTGTTGACAATTCCATTAGATTTTTTCATTGCGCATCTTTTATGTCATGTTACTTTTTTTCGTACAACCCACGGTTTCCGAGAAAATTGAGAAAACATGGTTTTTAAACTCATTTTGCTCGAATATCTTCTAAACTACTTATCCCACAGGATTTGTTGTTGACAATTCCTTTAGATTTTTTCATTGCGCATCTTTTATGTCATATTACTGTTTTTCGTACAAACCACGGTTTCCGAAAAAATGGAGAAAACATGGTTTTTAAACTCATTTTGCTCGAATATCTTCTAAACTACTTATCCCACAGGATTTGTTGTTGACAATTCCATTAGATTTTTTCATTGCGCATCTTTTATGTCACATTACTTTTTTTCGTACAACCCACGGTTTCCGAGAAAATTGAGAAAACATGGTTTTTAAACTTATTTTGCTCGTATATCTTCTAAACTACTTATCCCACAGGATTTGTTGTTGACAATTCCTTTAGATTTTTTCATTGCGCATCTTTTATGTCATATTATTGTTTTTCGTACAAACCACGGTTTCCGAAAAAATGGAGAAAACATGGTTTTTAAACTCATTTTGCTCGAATATCTTCTAAACTACTTATCCCACAGGATTTGTTGTTGACAAATTATTTAGATTTTTTCATTGCGCATCTTTTATGTCACATTACTTTTTTTCGTACAACCCACGGTTTCCGAGAAAATTGAGAAAACATGGTTTTTAAACTCATTTTGCTCGAATATCATCTAAACTACTTATCCCACAGGATTTGTTGTTGACAATTCCATTAGATTTTTTCGATGCGCATCTTTTATGTCATATTACTTTTTTTCGTACAACCCACGGTTTCCGAGAAAATTGAGAAAACATGGTTTTTAAACTCGTTTTGCTCGAATATCTTCTAAACTACTTATCCCACAGGATTTGTTGTTGACAATTCCATTAGATTTTTTCATTGCGCATCTTTTATGTCATGTTACTTTTTTTCGTACAACCCACGGTTTCCGAGAAAATTGAGAAAACATGGTTTTTAAACTCATTTTGCTCGAATATCTTCTAAACTACTTATCCCACAGGATTTGTTGTTGACAATTCCTTTAGATTTTTTCATTGCGCATCTTTTATGTCATATTACTGTTTTTCGTACAAACCACGGTTTCCGAAAAAATGGAGAAAACATGGTTTTTAAACTCATTTTGCTCGAATATCTTCTAAACTACTTATCCCACAGGATTTGTTGTTGACAATTCCATTAGATTTTTTCATTGCGCATCTTTTATGTCACATTACTTTTTTTCGTACAACCCACGGTTTCCGAGAAAATTGAGAAAACATGGTTTTTAAACTTATTTTGCTCGTATATCTTCTAAACTACTTATCCCACAGGATTTGTTGTTGACAATTCCTTTAGATTTTTTCATTGCGCATCTTTTATGTCATATTATTGTTTTTCGTACAAACCACGGTTTCCGAAAAAATGGAGAAAACATGGTTTTTAAACTCATTTTGCTCGAATATCTTCTAAACTACTTATCCCACAGGATTTGTTGTTGACAATTCCTTTAGATTTTTTCATTGCGCATCTTTTATGTCATATTACTTTTTTTCGTACAACCCACGGTTTCCGAGAAAATTGAGAAAACATGGTTTTTAAACTCATTTTGCTCGAATATCATCTAAACTACTTATCCCACAGGATTTGTTGTTGACAATTCCATTAGATTTTTTCATTGCGCATCTTTTATGTCATATTACTTTTTTTCGTACAACCTACGGTTTCCGAGAAAATTGAGAAAACATGGTTTTTAAACTCGTTTTGCTCGAATATCTTCTAAACTACTTATCCCACAGGATTTGTTGTTGACAATTCCTTTAGATTTTTTCATTGCGCATCTTTTATGTCATATTACTTTATTTCGTACAACCCACGGTTTCCGAGAAAATTGAGAAAACATGGTTTTTAAACTCATTTTGCTCGAATATCTTCTAAACTACTTATCCCACAGGATTTGTTGTTGACAATTCCTTTAGATTTTTTCATTGCGCATCTTTTATGTCATATTACTTTTTTTCGTACAAACCACGGTTTCCGAGAAAATTGAGAAAACATGGTTTTTAAACTCATTTTGCTCGAATATCTTCTAAACTACTTATCCCACAGGATTTGTTGTTGACAATTCCTTTAGATTTTTTCATTGCGCATCTTTTATGTCATATTACTGTTTTTCGTACAAACCACGGTTTCCGAAAAAATGGAGAAAACATGGTTTTTAAACTCATTTTGCTCGAATATCTTCTAAACTACTTATCCCACAGGATTTGTTGTTGACAATTCCATTAGATTTTTTCATTGCGCATCTTTTATGTCACATTACTTTTTTTCGTACAATCCACGGTTTCCGAGAAAATTGAGAAAACATGGTTTTTAAACTTATTTTGCTCGTATATCTTCTAAACTACTTATCCCACAGGATTTGTTGTTGACAATTCCTTTAGATTTTTTCATTGCGCATCTTTTATGTCATATTATTGTTTTTCGTACAAACCACGGTTTCCGAAAAAATGGAGAAAACATGGTTTTTAAACTCATTTTGCTCGAATATCTTCTAAACTACTTATCCCACAGGATTTGTTGTTGACAAATTATTTAGATTTTTTCATTGCGCATCTTTTATGTCACATTACTTTTTTTCGTACAACCCACGGTTTCCGAGAAAATTGAGAAAACATGGTTTTTAAACTCATTTTGCTCGAATATCATCTAAACTACTTATCCCACAGGATTTGTTGTTGACAATTCCATTAGATTTTTTCGATGCGCATCTTTTATGTCATATTACTTTTTTTCGTACAACCCACGGTTTCCGAGAAAATTGAGAAAACATGGTTTTTAAACTCGTTTTGCTCGAATATCTTCTAAACTACTTATCCCACAGGATTTGTTGTTGACAATTCCATTAGATTTTTTCATTGCGCATCTTTTATGTCATGTTACTTTTTTTCGTACAACCCACGGTTTCCGAGAAAATTGAGAAAACATGGTTTTTAAACTCATTTTGCTCGAATATCTTCTAAACTACTTATCCCACAGGATTTGTTGTTGACAATTCCTTTAGATTTTTTCATTGCGCATCTTTTATGTCATATTACTGTTTTTCGTACAAACCACGGTTTCCGAAAAAATGGAGAAAACATGGTTTTTAAACTCATTTTGCTCGAATATCTTCTAAACTACTTATCCCACAGGATTTGTTGTTGACAATTCCATTAGATTTTTTCATTGCGCATCTTTTATGTCACATTACTTTTTTTCGTACAACCCACGGTTTCCGAGAAAATTGAGAAAACATGGTTTTTAAACTTATTTTGCTCGTATATCTTCTAAACTACTTATCCCACAGGATTTGTTGTTGACAATTCCTTTAGATTTTTTCATTGCGCATCTTTTATGTCATATTATTGTTTTTCGTACAAACCACGGTTTCCGAAAAAATGGAGAAAACATGGTTTTTAAACTCATTTTGCTCGAATATCTTCTAAACTACTTATCCCACAGGATTTGTTGTTGACAATTCCTTTAGATTTTTTCATTGCGCATCTTTTATGTCATATTACTTTTTTTCGTACAACCCACGGTTTCCGAGAAAATTGAGAAAACATGGTTTTTAAACTCATTTTGCTCGAATATCATCTAAACTACTTATCCCACAGGATTTGTTGTTGACAATTCCATTAGATTTTTTCATTGCGCATCTTTTATGTCATATTACTTTTTTTCGTACAACCTACGGTTTCCGAGAAAATTGAGAAAACATGGTTTTTAAACTCGTTTTGCTCGAATATCTTCTAAACTACTTATCCCACAGGATTTGTTGTTGACAATTCCTTTAGATTTTTTCATTGCGCATCTTTTATGTCATATTACTTTATTTCGTACAACCCACGGTTTCCGAGAAAATTGAGAAAACATGGTTTTTAAACTCATTTTGCTCGAATATCTTCTAAACTACTTATCCCACAGGATTTGTTGTTGACAATTCCTTTAGATTTTTTCATTGCGCATCTTTTATGTCATATTACTTTTTTTCGTACAAACCACGGTTTCCGAGAAAATTGAGAAAACATGGTTTTTAAACTCATTTTGCTCGAATATCTTCTAAACTACTTATCCCACAGGATTTGTTGTTGACAATTCCTTTAGATTTTTTCATTGCGCATCTTTTATGTCATATTACTTTTTTTCGTACAACCCACGATTTCCGAGAAAATTGAGAAAACATGGTTTTTAAACTCATTTTGCTCGAATATCTTCTAAACTACTTATCCCACAGGATTTGTTGTTGACAATTCCTTTAGATTTTTTCATTGCGCATCTTTTATGTCATATTACTGTTTTTCGTACAACCCACGGTTTCCGAGAAAATTGAGAAAACATGGTTTTTAAACTCATATTGCTCGAATATCTTCTAAACTACTTATCCCACAGGATTTGTTGTTGACAATTCCATTAGATTTTTTCATTGCGCATCTTTTATGTCATGTTACTTTTTTTCGTACAACCCACGGTTTCCGAGAAAATTGAGAAAACATGGTTTTTAAACTCATTTTGCTCGAATATCTTCTAAACTACTTATCCCACAGGATTTGTGGTTGACAATTCCTTTAGATTTTTTCATTGCGCATCTTTTATGTCATATTACTTTATTTCGTACAACCCACGGTTTCCGAGAAAATTGAGAAAACATGGTTTTTAAACTTATTTTGCTCGTATATCTTCTAAACTACTTATCCCACAGGATTTGTTGTTGACAATTCCTTTAGATTTTTTCATTGCGCATCTTTTATGTCATATTACTGTTTTTCGTACAAACCACGGTTTCCGAAAAAATGGAGAAAACATGGTTTTTAAACTCATTTTGCTCGAATATCTTCTAAACTACTTATCCCACAGGATTTGTTGTTGACAATTCCTTTAGATTTTTTCATTGCGCATCTTTTATGTCATATTACTTTTTTTCGTACAACCCACGGATTCCGAGAAAATTGAGAAAACATGGTTTTTAAACTCATTTTGCTCGAATATCTTCTAAACTACTTATCCCACAGGATTTGTTGTTGACAAATTATTCAGATTTTTTCATTGCGCATCTTTTATGTCACATTACTTTTTTTCGTACAACCCACGGTTTCCGAGAAAATTGAGAAAACATGGTTTTTAAACTCATTTTGCTCGAATATCATCTAAACTACTTATCCCACAGGATTTGTTGTTGACAATTCCATTAGATTTTTTCAATGCGCATCTTTTATGTCATATTACTTTTTTTCGTACAACCCACGGTTTCCGAGAAAATTGAGAAAACATGGTTTTTAAACTCGTTTTGCTCGAATATCTTCTAAACTACTTATCCCACAGGATTTGTTGTTGACAATTCCTTTAGATTTTTTCATTGCGCATCTTTTATGTCATATTACTTTTTTTCGTACAACCCACGGATTCCGAGAAAATTGAGAAAACATGGTTTTTAAACTTATTTTGCTCGTATATCTTCTAAACTACTTATCCCACAGGATTTGTTGTTGACAATTCCTTTAGATTTTTTCATTGCGCATCTTTTATGTCATATTACTGTTTTTCGTACAACCCACGGTTTCCGAAAAAAAGGAGAAAACATGGTTTTTAAACTCATTTTGCTCGAATATCTTCTAAACTACTTATCCCATAGGATTTGTTGTTGACAATTCCTTTAGATTTTTTCATTGCGCATCTTTTATGTCATATTACTTTTTTTCGTACAACCCACGGTTTCCCGAGAAAATTGAGAAAACATGGTTTTTAAACTCATATTGCTCGAATATCTTCTAAACTACTTATCCCACAGGATTTGTTGTTGACAATTCCATTAGATTTTTTCATTGCGCATCTTTTATGTCATGTTACTTTTTTTCGTACAACCCACGGTTTCCGAGAAAATTGAGAAAACATGGTTTTTAAACTCATTTTGCTCGAATATCTTCTAAACTACTTATCCCACAGGATTTGTTGTTGACAATTCCTTTAGATTTTTTAATTGCGCATCTTTTATGTCATATTACTTTATTTCGTACAACCCACGGTTTCCGAGAAAATTGAGAAAACATGGTTTTTAAACTCATTTTGTTCGAATATCTTCTAAACTACTTATCCCACAGGATTTGTTGTTGACAATTCCTTTAGAGTTTTTCATTGCGCATCTTTTATGTCATGTTACTTTTTTTCGTACAACCCACGGTTTCCGAAAAAAAGGAGAAAACATGGTTTTTAAACTCATTTTGCTCGAATATCTACTAAACTACTTATCCCACAGGATTTGTTGTTGACAATTCCTTTAGATTTTTTCATTGAGCATCTTTTATGTCATATTACTTTTTTTCGTACAACCCACGGTTTCCGAGAAAATTGAGAAAACATGGTTTTTAAACTTATTTTGCTCGTATATCTTCTAAACTACTTATCCCACAGGATTTGTTGTTGACAATTCCTTTAGATTTTTTCATTGCGCATCTTTTATGTCATATTACTGTTTTTCGTACAAACCACGGTTTCCGAAAAAATGGAGAAAACATGGTTTTTAAACTCATTTTGCTCGAATATCTTCTAAACTACTTATCCCACAGGATTTGTTGTTGACAATTCCTTTAGATTTTTTCATTGCGCATCTTTTATGTCATATTACTTTTTTTCGTACAACCCACGGTTTCCGAGAAAATTGAGAAAACATGGTTTTAAACTCATTTTGCTCGAATATCATCTAAACTACTTATCCCACAGGATTTGTTGTTGACAATTCCATTAGATTTTTTCATTGCGCATCTTTTATGTCATATTACTTTTTTTCGTACAACCCACGGTTTCCGAGAAAATTGAGAAAACATGGTTTTTAAACTCGTTTTGCTCGAATATCTTCTAAACTACTTATCCCACAGGATTTGTTGTTGACAATTCCTTTAGATTTTTTCATTGCGCATCTTTTATGTCATATTACTTTTTTTCGTACAACCCACGGATTCCGAGAAAATTGAGAAAACATGGTTTTTAAACTCATTTTGCTCGAATATCTTCTAAACTACTTATCCCACAGGATTTGTTGTTGACAATTTCTTTAGATTTTTTCATTGCGCATCTTTTATGTCATATTACTTTTTTTCGTACAACCCACGGATTCCGAGAAAATTGAGAAAACATGGTTTTTAAACTTATTTTGCTCGTATATCTTCTAAACTACTTATCCCACAGGATTTGTTGTTGACAATTCCTTTAGATTTTTTCATTGCGCATCTTTTATGTCATATTACTTTTTTTCGTACAACCCACGGATTCCGAGAAAATTGAGAAAACATGGTTTTTAAACTCGTTTTGCTCGAATATCTTCTAAACTACTTATCCCACAGGATTTGTTGTTGACAATTCCTTTAGATTTTTTCATTGCGCATCTTTTATGTCATATTACTTTTTTTCGTACAACCCACGGATTCCGAGAAAATTGAGAAAACATGGTTTTTAAACTTATTTTGCTCGTATATCTTCTAAACTACTTATCCCACAGGATTTGTTGTTGACAATTCCTTTAGATTTTTTCATTGCGCATCTTTTATGTCATATTACTGTTTTTCGTACAACCCACGGTTTCCGAAAAAAAGGAGAAAACATGGTTTTTAAACTCATTTTGCTCGAATATCTTCTAAACTACTTATCCCACAGGATTTGTTGTTGACAATTCCTTTAGATTTTTTCATTGCGCATCTTTTATGTCATATTACTTTTTTTCGTACAACCCACGGTTTCCGAGAAAATTGAGAAAACATGGTTTTTAAACTCATATTGCTCGAATATCTTCTAAACTACTTATCCCACAGGATTTGTTGTTGACAATTCCATTAGATTTTTTCATTGCGCATCTTTTATGTCATGTTACTTTTTTTCGTACAACCCACGGTTTCCGAGAAAATTGAGAAAACATGGTTTTTAAACTCATTTTGCTCGAATATCTTCTAAACTACTTATCCCACAGGATTTGTTGTTGACAATTCCTTTAGATTTTTTCATTGCGCATCTTTTATGTCATATTACTTTATTTCGTACAACCCACGGTTTCCGAGAAAATTGAGAAAACATGGTTTTTAAACTCATTTTGTTCGAATATCTTCTAAACTACTTATCCCACAGGATTTGTTGTTGACAATTCCTTTAGAGTTTTTCATTGCGCATCTTTTATGTCATGTTACTTTTTTTCGTACAACCCACGGTTTCCGAAAAAAAGGAGAAAACATGGTTTTTAAACTCATTTTGCTCGAATATCTACTAAACTACTTATCCCACAGGATTTGTTGTTGACAATTCCTTTAGATTTTTTCATTGAGCATCTTTTATGTCATATTACTTTTTTTCGTACAACCCACGGTTTCCGAGAAAATTGAGAAAACATGGTTTTTAAACTTATTTTGCTCGTATATCTTCTAAACTACTTATCCCACAGGATTTGTTGTTGACAATTCCTTTAGATTTTTTCATTGCGCATCTTTTATGTCATATTACTGTTTTTCGCACAAACCACGGTTTCCGAAAAAATGGAGAAAACATGGTTTTTAAACTCATTTTGCTCGAATATCTTCTAAACTACTTATCCCACAGGATTTGTTGTTGACAATTCCTTTAGATTTTTTCATTGCGCATCTTTTATGTCATATTACTTTTTTTCGTACAACCCACGGTTTCCGAGAAAATTGAGAAAACATGGTTTTTAAACTCATTTTGCTCGAATATCATCTAAACTACTTATCCCACAGGATTTGTTGTTGACAATTCCTTTAGATTTTTTCATTGCGCATCTTTTATGTCATATTACTTTTTTTCGTACAACCCACGGATTCCGAGAAAATTGAGAAAACATGGTTTTTAAACTTATTTTGCTCGTATATCTTCTAAACTACTTATCCCACAGGATTTGTTGTTGACAATTCCTTTAGATTTTTTCATTGCGCATCTTTTATGTCATATTACTGTTTTTCGTACAACCCACGGTTTCCGAAAAAAAGGAGAAAACATGGTTTTTAAACTCATTTTGCTCGAATATCTTCTAAACTACTTATCCCACAGGATTTGTTGTTGACAATTCCTTTAGATTTTTTCATTGCGCATCTTTTATGTCATATTACTTTTTTTCGTACAACCCACGGTTTCCGAGAAAATTGAGAAAACATGGTTTTTAAACTCATATTGCTCGAATATCTTCTAAACTACTTATCCCACAGGATTTGTTGTTGACAATTCCATTAGATTTTTTCATTGCGCATCTTTTATGTCATGTTACTTTTTTTCGTACAACCCACGGTTTCCGAGAAAATTGAGAAAACATGGTTTTTAAACTCATTTTGCTCGAATATCTTCTAAACTACTTATCCCACAGGATTTGTTGTTGACAATTCCTTTAGATTTTTTCATTGCGCATCTTTTATGTCATATTACTTTATTTCGTACAACCCACGGTTTCCGAGAAAATTGAGAAAACATGGTTTTTAAACTCATTTTGTTCGAATATCTTCTAAACTACTTATCCCACAGGATTTGTTGTTGACAATTCCTTTAGAGTTTTTCATTGCGCATCTTTTATGTCATGTTACTTTTTTTCGTACAACCCACGGTTTCCGAAAAAAAGGAGAAAACATGGTTTTTAAACTCATTTTGCTCGAATATCTACTAAACTACTTATCCCACAGGATTTGTTGTTGACAATTCCTTTAGATTTTTTCATTGAGCATCTTTTATGTCATATTACTTTTTTTCGTACAACCCACGGTTTCCGAGAAAATTGAGAAAACATGGTTTTTAAACTTATTTTGCTCGTATATCTTCTAAACTACTTATCCCACAGGATTTGTTGTTGACAATTCCTTTAGATTTTTTCATTGCGCATCTTTTATGTCATATTACTGTTTTTCGCACAAACCACGGTTTCCGAAAAAATGGAGAAAACATGGTTTTTAAACTCATTTTGCTCGAATATCTTCTAAACTACTTATCCCACAGGATTTGTTGTTGACAATTCCTTTAGATTTTTTCATTGCGCATCTTTTATGTCATATTACTTTTTTTCGTACAACCCACGGTTTCCGAGAAAATTGAGAAAACATGGTTTTTAAACTCATTTTGCTCGAATATCATCTAAACTACTTATCCCACAGGATTTGTTGTTGACAATTCCATTAGATTTTTTCATTGCGCATCTTTTATGTCATATTACTTTTTTTCGTACAACCCACGGTTTCCGAGAAAATTGAGAAAACATGGTTTTTAAACTCGTTTTGCTCGAATATCTTCTAAACTACTTATCCCACAGGATTTGTTGTTGACAATTCCTTTAGATTTTTTCATTGCGCATCTTTTATGTCATATTACTTTTTTTCGTACAACCCACGGATTCCGAGAAAATTGAGAAAACATGGTTTTTAAACTCATTTTGCTCGAATATCTTCTAAACTACTTATCCCACAGGATTTGTTGTTGACAATTTCTTTAGATTTTTTCATTGCGCATCTTTTATGTCATATTACTTTTTTTCGTACAACCCACGGATTCCGAGAAAATTGAGAAAACATGGTTTTTAAACTTATTTTGCTCGTATATCTTCTAAACTACTTATCCCACAGGATTTGTTGTTGACAATTCCTTTAGATTTTTTCATTGCGCATCTTTTATGTCATATTACTGTTTTTCGTACAACCCACGGTTTCCGAAAAAAAGGAGAAAACATGGTTTTTAAACTCATTTTGCTCGAATATCTTCTAAACTACTTATCCCACAGGATTTGTTGTTGACAATTCCTTTAGATTTTTTCATTGCGCATCTTTTATGTCATATTACTTTTTTTCGTACAACCCACGGTTTCCGAAAAAAAGGAGAAAACATGGTTTTTAAACTCATTTTGCTCGAATATCTACTAAACTACTTATCCCACAGGATTTGTTGTTGACAATTCCTTTAGATTTTTTCATTGAGCATCTTTTATGTCATATTACTTTTTTTCGTACAACCCACGGTTTCCGAGAAAATTGAGAAAACATGGTTTTTGAACTTATTTTGCTCGTATATCTTCTAAACTACTTATCCCACAGGATTTGTTGTTGACAATTCCTTTAGATTTTTTCATTGCGCATCTTTTATGTCATATTACTGTTTTTCGTACAAACCACGGTTTCCGAAAAAATGGAGAAAACATGGTTTTTAAACTCATTTTGCTCGAATATCTTCTAAACTACTTATCCCACAGGATTTGTTGTTGACAATTCCATTAGATTTTTTCATTGCGCATCTTTTATGTCACATTACTTTTTTTCGTACAACCCACGGTTTCCGAGAAAATTGAGAAAACATGGTTTTTAAACTTATTTTGCTCGTATATCTTCTAAACTACTTATCCCACAGGATTTGTTGTTGACAATTCCTTTAGATTTTTTCATTGCGCATCTTTTATGTCATATTACTGTTTTTCGTACAAACCACGGTTTCCGAAAAAATGGAGAAAACATGGTTTTTAAACTCACTTTGCTCGAATATCTTCTAAACTACTTATCCCACAGGATTTGTTGTTGACAATTCCTTTAGATTTTTTCATTGCGCATCTTTTATGTCATATTACTTTTTTTCGTACAACCCACGGTTTTCGAGAAAATTGAGAAAACATGGTTTTTAAACTCATTTTGCTCGAATATCATCTAAACTACTTATCCCACAGGATTTGTTGTTGACAATTCCATTAGATTTTTTCATTGCGCATCTTTTATGTCATATTACTTTTTTTCGTACAACCCACGGTTTCCGAGAAAATTGAGAAAACATGGTTTTTAAACTCATATTGCTCGAATATCTTCTAAACTACTTATCCCACAGGATTTGTTGTTGACAATTCCATTAGATTTTTTCATTGCGCATCTTTTATGTCATGTTACTTTTTTTCGTACAACCCACGGTTTCCGAGAAAATTGAGAAAACATGGTTTTTAAACTCATTTTGCTCGAATATCTTCTAAACTACTTATCCCACAGGATTTGTTGTTGACAATTCCTTTAGATTTTTTCATTGCGCATCTTTTATGTCATATTACTTTTTTTCGTACAACCCACGGTTTCCGAGAAAATTGAGAAAACATGGTTTTTAAACTCATATTGCTCGAATATCTTCTAAACTACTTATCCCACAGGATTTGTTGTTGACAATTCCATTAGATTTTTTCATTGCGCATCTTTTATGTCATATTACTTTTTTTCGTACAACCCACGGTTTCCGAGAAAATTGAGAAAACATGGTTTTTAAACTCGTTTTGCTCGAATATCTTCTAAACTACTTATCCCACAGGATTTGTTGTTGACAATTCCTTTAGATTTTTTCATTGCGCATCTTTTATGTCATATTACTTTTTTTCGTACAACCCACGGATTCCGAGAAAATTGAGAAAACATGGTTTTTAAACTCATTTTGCTCGAATATCTTCTAAACTACTTATCCCACAGGATTTGTGGTTGACAATTCCTTTAGATTTTTTCATTGCGCATCTTTTATGTCATATTACTTTATTTCGTACAACCCACGGTTTCCGAGAAAATTGAGAAAACATGGTTTTTAAACTTATTTTGCTCGTATATCTTCTAAACTACTTATCCCACAGGATTTGTTGTTGACAATTCCTTTAGATTTTTTCATTGCGCATCTTTTATGTCATATTACTGTTTTTTCGTACAAACCACGGTTTCCGAAAAAATGGAGAAAACATGGTTTTTAAACTCATTTTGCTCGAATATCTTCTAAACTACTTATCCCACAGGATTTGTTGTTGACAATTCCTTTAGATTTTTTCATTGCGCATCTTTTATGTCATATTACTTTTTTTCGTACAACCCACGGTTTCCGAGAAAATTGAGAAAACATGGTTTTTAAACTCATTTTGCTCGAATATCATCTAAACTACTTATCCCACAGGATTTGTTGTTGACAATTCCATTAGATTTTTTCATTGCGCATCTTTTATGTCATATTACTTTTTTTCGTACAACCACGGTTTCCGAGAAAATTGAGAAAACATGGTTTTTAAACTCGTTTTGCTCGAATATCTTCTAAACTACTTATCCCACAGGATTTGTTGTTGACAATTCCTTTAGATTTTTTCATTGCGCATCTTTTATGTCATATTACTTTTTTTCGTACAACCCACGGATTCCGAGAAAATTGAGAAAACATGGTTTTTAAACTCATTTTGCTCGAATATCTTCTAAACTACTTATCCCACAGGATTTGTTGTTGACAATTCCTTTAGATTTTTTCATTGCGCATCTTTTATGTCATATTACTTTTTTTCGTACAACCCACGGATTCCGAGAAAATTGAGAAAACATGGTTTTTAAACTTATTTTGCTCGTATATCTTCTAAACTACTTATCCCACAGGATTTGTTGTTGACAATTCCTTTAGATTTTTTCATTGCGCATCTTTTATGTCATATTACTGTTTTTCGTACAACCCACGGTTTCCGAAAAAAAGGAGAAAACATGGTTTTTAAACTCATTTTGCTCGAATATCTTCTAAACTACTTATCCCACAGGATTTGTTGTTGACAATTCCTTTAGATTTTTTCATTGCGCATCTTTTATGTCATATTACTTTTTTTCGTACAACCCACGGATTCCGAGAAAATTGAGAAAACATGGTTTTTAAACTCATTTTGCTCGAATATCTTCTAAACTACTTATCCCACAGGATTTGTTGTTGACAATTCCTTTAGATTTTTTCATTGCGCATCTTTTATGTCATATTACTTTTTTTCGTACAACCCACGGTTTCCGAGAAAATTGAGAAAACATGGTTTTTAAACTCATATTGCTCGAATATCTTCTAAACTACTTATCCCACAGGATTTGTTGTTGACAATTCCATTAGATTTTTTCATTGCGCATCTTTTATGTCATGTTACTTTTTTTCGTACAACCCACGGTTTCCGAGAAAATTGAGAAAACATGGTTTTTAAACTCATTTTGCTCGAATATCTTCTAAACTACTTATCCCACAGGATTTGTGGTTGACAATTCCTTTAGATTTTTTCATTGCGCATCTTTTATGTCATATTACTTTATTTCGTACAACCCACGGTTTCCGAGAAAATTGAGAAAACATGGTTTTTAAACTCATTTTGCTCGAATATCTTCTAAACTACTTATCCCACAGGATTTGTTGTTGACAATTCCTTTAGATTTTTTCATTGCGCATCTTTTATGTCATATTACTGTTTTTCGTACAAACCACGGTTTCCGAAAAAATGGAGAAAACATGGTTTTTAAACTCATTTTGCTCGAATATCTTCTAAACTACTTATCCCACAGGATTTGTTGTTGACAATTCCTTTAGATTTTTTCATTGCGCATCTTTTATGTCATATTACTTTTTTTCGTACAACCCACGGTTTCCGAGAAAATTGAGAAAACATGGTTTTTAAACTCATTTTGCTCGAATATCATCTAAACTACTTATCCCACAGGATTTGTTGTTGACAATTCTATTAGATTTTTTCATTGCGCATCTTTTATGTCATATTACTTTTTTTCGTACAACACACGGTTTCCGAGAAAATTGAGAAAACATGGTTTTTGAACTCGTTTTGCTCGAATATCTTCTAAACTACTTATCCCACAGGATTTGTTGTTGACAATTCCTTTAGATTTTTTCATTGCGCATCTTTTATGTCATATTACTTTTTTTCGTACAACCCACGGATTCCGAGAAAATTGAGAAAACATGGTTTTTAAACTCATTTTGCTCGAATATCTTCTAAACTACTTATCCCACAGGATTTGTTGTTGACAATTCCTTTAGATTTTTTCATTGCGCATCTTTTATGTCATATTACTTTTTTTCGTACAACCCACGGATTCCGAGAAAATTGAGAAAACATGGTTTTTAAACTTATTTTGCTCGTATATCTTCTAAACTACTTATCCCACAGGATTTGTTGTTGACAATTCCTTTAGATTTTTTCATTGCGCATCTTTTATGTCATATTACTGTTTTTCGTACAACCCACGGTTTCCGAAAAAAAGGAGAAAACATGGTTTTTAAACTCATTTTGCTCGAATATCTTCTAAACTACTTATCCCACAGGATTTGTCGTTGACAATTCCTTTAGATTTTTTCATTGCGCATCTTTTATGTCATATTACTTTTTTTCGTACAACCCACGGTTTCCGAGAAAATTGAGAAAACATGGTTTTTAAACTCATATTGCTCGAATATCTTCTAAACTACTTATCCCACAGGATTTGTTGTTGACAATTCCATTAGATTTTTTCATTGCGCATCTTTTATGTCATGTTACTTTTTTTCGTACAACCCACGGTTTCCGAGAAAATTGAGAAAACATGGTTTTTAAACTCATTTTGCTCGAATATCTTCTAAACTACTTATCCCACAGGATTTGTTGTTGACAATTCCTTTAGATTTTTTCATTGCGCATCTTTTATGTCATATTACTTTTTTTCGTACAACCCACGGTTTCCGAGAAAATTGAGAAAACATGGTTTTTAAACTCGTATTGCTCGAATATCTTCTAAACTACTTATCCCACAGGATTTGTTGTTGACAATTCCTTTAGATTTTTTCATTGCGCATCTTTTATGTCACATTACTTTTTTCGTACAACCCACGGTTTCCGAGAAAATTGAGAAAACATGGTTTTTAAACTTATTTTGCTCGTATATCTTCTAAACTACTTATCCCACAGGATTTGTTGTTGACAATTCCTTTAGATTTTTTCATTGCGCATCTTTTATGTCATATTTCTGTTTTTCGTACAAACCACGGTTTACGAAAAAATGGAGAAAACATGGTTTTTAAACTCATTTTGCTCGAATATCTTCTAAACTACTTATCCCACAGGATTTGTTGTTGACAATTCCCTTAGATTTTTTCATTGCGCATCTTTTATGTCATATTACTTTTTTTCGTACAACCCACGGTTTCCGAGAAAATTGAGAAAACATGGTTTTTAAACTCATTTTGCTCGAATATCATCTAAACTACTTATCCCACAGGATTTGTTGTTGACAATTCCATTAGATTTTTTCATTGCGCATCTTTTATGTCATATTACTTTTTTTCGTACAACCCACGGTTTCCGAGAAAATTGAGAAAACATGGTTTTTAAACTCGTTTTGCTCGAATATCTTCTAAACTACTTATCCCACAGGATTTGTTGTTGACAATTCCTTTAGATTTTTTCATTGCGCATCTTTTATGTCATATTACTGTTTTTCGTACAACCCACGGTTTCCGAAAAAAAGGAGAAAACATGGTTTTTAAACTCATTTTGCTCGAATATCTTCTAAACTACTTATCCCACAGGATTTGTTGTTGACAATTCCTTTAGATTTTTTCATTGCGCATCTTTTATGTCATATTACTTTTTTTCGTACAACCCACGGTTTCCGAGAAAATTGAGAAAACATGGTTTTTAAACTCATATTGCTCGAATATCTTCTAAACTACTTATCCCACAGGATTTGTTGTTGACAATTCCATTAGATTTTTTCATTGCGCATCTTTTATGTCATGTTACTTTTTTTCGTACAACCCACGGTTTCCGAGAAAATTGAGAAAACATGGTTTTTAAACTCATTTTGCTCGAATATCTTCTAAACTACTTATCCCACAGGATTTGTTGTTGACAATTCCTTTAGATTTTTTCATTGCGCATCTTTTATGTCATATTACTTTTTTTCGTACAACCCACGGTTTCCGAGAAAATTGAGAAAACATGGTTTTTAAACTCATATTGCTCGAATATCTTCTAAACTACTTATCCCACAGGATTTGTTGTTGACAATTCCATTAGATTTTTTCATTGCGCATCTTTTATGTCATATTACTTTTTTTCGTACAACCCACGGTTTCCGAGAAAATTGAGAAAACATGGTTTTTAAACTCGTTTTGCTCGAATATCTTCTAAACTACTTATCCCACAGGATTTGTTGTTGACAATTCCTTTAGATTTTTTCATTGCGCATCTTTTATGTCATATTACTTTTTTTCGTACAACCCACGGATTCCGAGAAAATTGAGAAAACATGGTTTTTAAACTCATTTTGCTCGAATATCTTCTAAACTACTTATCCCACAGGATTTGTTGTTGACAATTCCTTTAGATTTTTTCATTGCGCATCTTTTATGTCATATTACTTTTTTTCGTACAACCCACGGTTTCCGAGAAAATTGAGAAAACATGGTTTTTAAACTCATATTGCTCGAATATCTTCTAAACTACTTATCCCACAGGATTTGTTGTTGACAATTCCTTTAGATTTTTTCATTGCGCATCTTTTATGTCATATTACTGTTTTTCGTACAAGCCACGGTTTCCGAAAAAAAGGAGAAAACATGGTTTTTAAACTCATTTTGCTCGAATATCTTCTAAACTACTTATCCCACAGGATTTGTTGTTGACAATTCCTTTAGATTTTTTCATTGCGCATCTTTTATGTCATATTACTTTTTTTCGTACAACCCACGGTTTCCGAGAAAATTGAGAAAACATGGTTTTTAAACTCATTTTGCTCGAATATCTTCTAAACTACTTATCCCACAGGATTTGTTGTTGACAATTCCTTTAGATTTTTTCATTGCGCATCTTTTATGTCATATTACTTTTTTTCGTACAAACCACGGTTTCCGAGAAAATTGAGAAAACATGGTTTTTAAACTCATTTTGCTCGAATATCTTCTAAACTACTTATCCCACAGGATTTGTTGTTGACAATTCCTTTAGATTTTTTCATTGCGCATCTTTTATGTCATATTACTTTTTTTCGTAAAACCCACGGTTTCCGAGAAAATTGAGAAAACATGGTTTTTAAACTCATTTTGCTCGAATATCTTCTAAACTACTTATCCCACAGGATTTGTTGTTGACAATTCCTTTAGATTTTTTCATTGCGCATCTTTTATGTCATATTACTGTTTTTCGTACAACCCACGGTTTCCGAAAAAATGGAGAGAACATGGTTTTTAAACTCATTTTGCTCGAATATCTTCTAAACTACTTATCCCACAGGATTTGTTGTTGACAATTCCTTTAGAGTTTTTCATTGCGCATCTTTTATGTCATGTTACTTTTTTTCGTACAACCCACGGTTTCCGAAAAAAGGAGAAAACATGGTTTTTAAACTCATTTTGCTCGAATATCTACTAAACTACTTATCCCACAGGATTTGTTGTTGACAATTCCTTTAGATTTTTTCATTGCGCATCTTTTATGTCATATTACTTTTTTTCGTACAACCCACGGATTCCGAGAAAATTGAGAAAACATGGTTTTTAAACTCATTTTGCTCGAATATCTTCTAAACTACTTATCCCACAGGATTTGTTGTTGACAATTCCTTTAGATTTTTTCATTGCGCATCTTTTATGTCATATTACTGTTTTTCGTACAAACCACGGTTTCCGAAAAAATGGAGAAAACATGGTTTTTAAACTCATTTTGCTCGAATATCTTCTAAACTACTTATCCCACAGGATTTGTTGTTGACAATTTCTTTAGATTTTTTCATTGCGCATCTTTTATGTCATATTACTTTTTTTCGTACAACCCACGGATTCCGAGAAAATTGAGAAAACATGGTTTTTAAACTTATTTTGCTCGTATATCTTCTAAACTACTTATCCCACAGGATTTGTTGTTGACAATTCCTTTAGATTTTTTCATTGCGCATCTTTTATGTCATATTACTGTTTTTCGTACAACCCACGGTTTCCGAAAAAAAGGAGAAAACATGGTTTTTAAACTCATTTTGCTCGAATATCTTCTAAACTACTTATCCCACAGGATTTGTTGTTGACAATTCCTTTAGATTTTTTCATTGCGCATCTTTTATGTCATATTACTTTTTTTCGTACAACCCACGGTTTCCGAGAAAATTGAGAAAACATGGTTTTTAAACTCATATTGCTCGAATATCTTCTAAACTACTTATCCCACAGGATTTGTTGTTGACAATTCCATTAGATTTTTTCATTGCGCATCTTTTATGTCATGTTACTTTTTTTCGTACAACCCACGGTTTCCGAGAAAATTGAGAAAACATGGTTTTAAACTCATTTTGCTCGAATATCTTCTAAACTACTTATCCCACAGGATTTGTGGTTGACAATTCCTTTAGATTTTTTCATTGCGCATCTTTTATGTCATATTACTTTATTTCGTACAACCCACGGTTTCCGAGAAAATTGAGAAAACATGGTTTTTAAACTTATTTTGCTCGTATATCTTCTAAACTACTTATCCCACAGGATTTGTTGTTGACAATTCCTTTAGATTTTTTCATTGCGCATCTTTTATGTCATATTACTTTTTTTCGTACAACCCACGGTTTCCGAGAAAATTGAGAAAACATGGTTTTTAAACTCATTTTGCTCGAATATCATCTAAACTACTTATCCCACAGGATTTGTTGTTGACAATTCCATTAGATTTTTTCATTGCGCATCTTTTATGTCATATTACTTTTTTTCGTACAACCCACGGTTTCCGAGAAAATTGAGAAAACATGGTATTTAAACTCGTTTTGCTCGAATATCTTCTAAACTACTTATCCCACAGGATTTGTTGTTGACAATTCCTTTAGATTTTTTCATTGCGCATCTTTTATGTCATATTACTTTTTTTCGTACAACCCACGGATTCCGAGAAAATTGAGAAAACATGGTTTTTAAACTCATTTTGCTCGAATATCTTCTAAACTACTTATCCCACAGGATTTGTTGTTGACAATTCCTTTAGATTTTTTCATTGCGCATCTTTTATGTCATATTACTTTTTTTCGTACAACCCACGGATTCCGAGAAAATTGAGAAAACATGGTTTTTAAACTTATTTTGCTCGTATATCTTCTAAACTACTTATCCCACAGGATTTGTTGTTGACAATTCCTTTAGATTTTTTCATTGCGCATCTTTTATGTCATATTACTTTTTTTCGTACAACCCACGGTTTCCGAGAAAATTGAGAAAACATGGTTTTTAAACTCATATTGCTCGAATATCTTCTAAACTACTTATCCCACAGGATTTGTTGTTGACAATTCCATTAGATTTTTTCATTGCGCATCTTTTATGTCATGTTACTTTTTTTCGTACAAACCACGGTTTCCGAGAAAATTGAGAAAACATGGTTTTTAAACTCATTTTGCTCGAATATCTTCTAAACTACTTATCCCACAGGATTTGTGGTTGACAATTCCTTTAGATTTTTTCATTGCGCATCTTTTATGTCATATTACTTTATTTCGTACAACCCACGGTTTCCGAGAAAATTGAGAAAACATGGTTTTTAAACTTATTTTGCTCGTATATCTTCTAAACTACTTATCCCACAGGATTTGTTGTTGACAATTCCTTTAGATTTTTTCATTGCGCATCTTTTATGTCATATTACTGTTTTTCGTACAAACCACGGTTTCCGAAAAAATGGAGAAAACATGGTTTTTAAACTCATTTTGCTCGAATATCTTCTAAACTACTTATCCCACAGGATTTGTTGTTGACAATTCCTTTAGATTTTTTCATTGCGCATCTTTTATGTCATATTACTTTTTTTCGTACAACCCACGGTTTCCGAGAAAATTGAGAAAACATGGTTTTTAAACTCATTTTGCTCGAATATCATCTAAACTACTTATCCCACAGGATTTGTTGTTGACAATTCCATTAGATTTTTTCATTGCGCATCTTTTATGTCATATTACTTTTTTTCGTACAACCCACGGTTTCCGAGAAAATTGAGAAAACATGGTTTTTAAACTCGTTTTGCTCGAATATCTTCTAAACTACTTATCCCACAGGATTTGTTGTTGACAATTCCTTTAGATTTTTTCATTGCGCATCTTTTATGTCATATTACTTTTTTTCGTACAACCCACGGATTCCGAGAAAATTGAGAAAACATGGTTTTTAAACTCATTTTGCTCGAATATCTTCTAAACTACTTATCCCACAGGATTTGTTGTTGACAAATTCTTTAGATTTTTTCATTGCGCATCTTTTATGTCATATTACTTTTTTTCGTACAACCCACGGATTCCGAGAAAATTGAGAAAACATGGTTTTTAAACTTATTTTGCTCGTATATCTTCTAAACTACTTATCCCACAGGATTTGTTGTTGACAATTCCTTTAGATTTTTTCATTGCGCATCTTTTATGTCATATTACTGTTTTTCGTACAACCCACGGTTTCCGAAAAAAAGGAGAAAACATGGTTTTTAAACTCATTTTGCTCGAATATCTTCTAAACTACTTATCCCACAGGATTTGTTGTTGACAATTCCTTTAGATTTTTTCATTGCGCATCTTTTATGTCATATTACTTTTTTTCGTACAACCCACGGTTTCCGAGAAAATTGAGAAAACATGGTTTTTAAACTCATATTGCTCGAATATCTTCTAAACTACTTATCCCACAGGATTTGTTGTTGACAATTCCATTAGATTTTTTCATTGCGCATCTTTTATGTCATGTTACTTTTTTTCGTACAACCCACGGTTTCCGAGAAAATTGAGAAAACATGGTTTTTAAACTCATTTTACTCGAATATCTTCTAAACTACTTATCCCACAGGATTTGTTGTTGACAATTCCTTTAGATTTTTTCATTGCGCATCTTTTATGTCATATTACTTTTTTTCGTACAACCCACGGTTTCCGAGAAAATTGAGAAAACATGGTTTTTAAACTCATATTGCTCGAATATCTTCTAAACTACTTATCCCACAGGATTTGTTGTTGACAATTCCATTAGATTTTTTCATTGCGCATCTTTTATGTCATATTACTTTTTTTCGTACAACCCACGGTTTCCGAGAAAATTGAGAAAACATGGTTTTTAAACTCGTTTTGCTCGAATATCTTCTAAACTACTTATCCCACAGGATTTGTTGTTGACAATTCCTTTAGATTTTTTCATTGCGCATCTTTTATGTCATATTACTTTTTTTCGTACAACCCACGGATTCCGAGAAAATTGAGAAAACATGGTTTTTAAACTCATTTTGCTCGAATATCTTCTAAACTACTTATCCCACAGGATTTGTTGTTGACAATTCCTTTAGATTTTTTCATTGCGCATCTTTTATGTCATATTACTTTTTTTCGTACAACCCACGGTTTCCGAGAAAATTGAGAAAACATGGTTTTTAAACTCATATTGCTCGAATATCTTCTAAACTACTTATCCCACAGGATTTGTTGTTGACAATTCCATTAGATTTTTTCATTGCGCATCTTTTATGTCATATTACTTCTTTTCGTACAACCCACGGTTTCCGAGAAAATTGAGAAAACATGGTTTTTAAACTCGTTTTGCTCGAATATATTCTAAACTACTTATCCCACAGGATTTGTTGTTGACAATTCCTTTAGATTTTTTCATTGCGCATCTTTTATGTCATATTACTTTTTTTCGTACAACCCACGGATTCCGAGAAAATTGAGAAAACATGGTTTTTAAACTCATTTTGCTCGAATATCTTCTAAACTACTTATCCCACAGGATTTGTTGTTGACAATTTCTTTAGATTTTTTCATTGCGCATCTTTTATGTCATATTACTTTTTTTCGTACAACCCACGGATTCCGAGAAAATTGAGAAAACATGGTTTTTAAACTTATTTTGCTCGTATATCTTCTAAACTACTTATCCCACAGGATTTGTTGTTGACAATTCCTTTAGATTTTTTCATTGCGCATCTTTTATGTCATATTACTTTATTTCGTACAACCCACGGTTTCCGAGAAAATTGAGAAAACATGGTTTTTAAACTCATTTTGCTCGAATATCTTCTAAACTACTTATCCCACAGGATTTGTTGTTGACAATTCCTTTAGATTTTTTCATTGCGCATCTTTTATGTCATATTACTTTTTTTCGTACAAACCACGGTTTCCGAGAAAATTGAGAAAACATGGTTTTTAAACTCATTTTGCTCGAATATCTTCTAAACTACTTATCCCACAGGATTTGTTGTTGACAATTCCTTTAGATTTTTTCATTGCGCATCTTTTATGTCATATTACTTTTTTTCGTACAACCCACGGTTTCCGAGAAAATTGAGAAAACATGGTTTTTAAACTCATTTTGCTCGAATATCTTCTAAACTACTTATCCCACAGGATTTGTTGTTGACAATTCCTTTAGATTTTTTCATTGCGCATCTTTTATGTCATATTACTGTTTTTCGTACAACCCACGGTTTCCGAAAAAATGGAGAGAACATGGTTTTTAAACTCATTTTGCTCGAATATCTTCTAAACTACTTATCCCACAGGATTTGTTGTTGACAATTCCTTTAGAGTTTTTCATTGCGCATCTTTTATGTCATGTTACTTTTTTTCGTACAACCCACGGTTTCCGAAAAAAGGAGAAAACATGGTTTTTAAACTCATTTTGCTCGAATATCTACTAAACTACTTATCCCACAGGAATTGTTGTTGACAATTCCTTTAGATTTTTTCATTGAGCATCTTTTATGTCATATTACTTTTTTTCGTACAACCCACGGTTTCCGAGAAAATTGAGAAAACATGGTTTTTAAACTTATTTTGCTCGTATATCTTCTAAACTACTTATCCCACAGGATTTGTTGTTGACAATTCCTTTAGATTTTTTCATTGCGCATCTTTTGTCATATTACTGTTTTTCGTACAAACCACGGTTTCCGAAAAAATGGAGAAAACATGGTTTTTAAACTCATTTTGCTCGAATATCTTCTAAACTACTTATCCCACAGGATTTGTTGTTGACAATTCCTTTAGATTTTTTCATTGCGCATCTTTTATGTCATATTACTTTTTTTCGTACAACCCACGGTTTCCGAGAAAATTGAGAAAACATGGTTTTTAAACTCATTTTGCTCGAATATCATCTAAACTACTTATCCCACAGGATTTGTTGTTGACAATTCCATTAGATTTTTTCATTGCCCATCTTTTATGTCATATTACTTTTTTTCGTACAACCCACGGTTTCCGAAAAAAAGGAGAAAACATGGTTTTTAAACTCGTTTTGCTCGAATATCTTCTAAACTACTTATCCCACAGGATTTGTTGTTGACAATTCCTTTAGATTTTTTCATTGCGCATCTTTTATGTCATATTACTTTTTTTCGTACAACCCACGGATTCCGAGAAAATTGAGAAAACATGGTTTTTAAACTCATTTTGCTCGAATATCTTCTAAACTACTTATCCCACAGGATTTGTTGTTGACAATTTCTTTAGATTTTTTCATTGCGCATCTTTTATGTCATATTACTTTTTTTCGTACAACCCACGGATTCCGAGAAAATTGAGAAAACATGGTTTTTAAACTTATTTTGCTCGTATATCTTCTAAACTACTTATCCCACAGGATTTGTTGTTGACAATTCCTTTAGATTTTTTCATTGCGCATCTTTTATGTCATATTACTTTTTTTCGTACAACCCACGGTTTCCGAGAAAATTGAGAAAACATGGTTTTTAAACTCATATTGCTCGAATATCTTCTAAACTACTTATCCCACAGGATTTGTTGTTGACAATTCCTTTAGATTTTTTCATTGCGCATCTTTTCTGTCATATTACTTTTTTTCGTACAACCCACGGTTTCCGAGAAAATTGAGAAAACATGGTTTTTAAACTCATATTGCTCGAATATCTTCTAAACTACTTATCCCACAGGATTTGTTGTTGACAATTCCATTAGATTTTTTCATTGCGCATCTTTTATGTCATATTACTTTTTTTCGTACAACCCACGGTTTCCGAGAAAATTGAGAAAACATGGTTTTTAAACTCATTTTGCTCGAATATCTTCTAAACTACTTATCCCACAGGATTTGTTGTTGACAATTCCTTTAGATTTTTTCATTGCGCATCTTTTATGTCATATTACTGTTTTTCGTACAAACCACGGTTTCCGAAAAAATGGAGAAAACATGGTTTTTAAACTCATTTTGCTCGAATATCTTCTAAACTACTTATCCCACAGGATTTGTTGTTGACAATTCCATTAGATTTTTTCATTGCGCATCTTTTATGTCACATTACTTTTTTTCGTACAACCCACGGTTTCCGAGAAAATTGAGAAAACATGGTTTTTAAACTTATTTTGCTCGTATATCTTCTAAACTACTTATCCCACAGGATTTGTTGTTGACAATTCCTTTAGATTTTTTCATTGCGCATCTTTTATGTCATATTACTGTTTTTCGTACAAACCACGGTTTCCGAAAAAATGGAGAAAACATGGTTTTTAAACTCATTTTGCTCGAATATCTTCTAAACTACTTATCCCACAGGATTTGTTGTTGACAATTCCTTTAGATTTTTTCATTGCGCATCTTTTATGTCATATTACTTTTTTTCGTACAACCCACGGTTTCCGAGAAAATTGAGAAAACATGGTTTTTAAACTCATTTTGCTCGAATATCATCTAAACTACTTATCCCACAGGATTTGTTGTTGACAATTCCATTAGATTTTTTCATTGCGCATCTTTTATGTCATATTACTTCTTTTCGTACAACCCACGGTTTCCGAGAAAATTGAGAAAACATGGTTTTTAAACTCGTTTTGCTCGAATATATTCTAAACTACTTATCCCACAGGATTTGTTGTTGACAATTCCTTTAGATTTTTTCATTGCGCATCTTTTATGTCATACTACTTTTTTTCGTACAACCCACGGATTCCGAGAAAATTGAGAAAACATGGTTTTTAAACTCATTTTGCTCGAATATCTTCTAAACTACTTATCCCACAGGATTTGTTGTTGACAATTTCTTTAGATTTTTTCATTGCGCATCTTTTATGTCATATTACTTTTTTTCGTACAACCCACGGATTCCGAGAAAATTGAGAAAACATGGTTTTTAAACTTATTTTGCTCGTATATCTTCTAAACTACTTATCCCACAGGATTTGTTGTTGACAATTCCTTTAGATTTTTTCATTGCGCATCTTTTATGTCATATTACTGTTTTTCGTACAACCCACGGTTTCCGAAAAAAAGGAGAAAACATGGTTTTTAAACTCATTTTGCTCGCATATCTTCTAAACTACTTATCCCACAGGATTTGTTGTTGACAATTCCTTTAGATTTTTTCATTGCGCATCTTTTATGTCATATTACTTTTTTTCGTACAACCCACGGTTTCCGAGAAAATTGAGAAAACATGGTTTTTAAACTCATTTTGCTCGAATATCATCTAAACTACTTATCCCACAGGATTTGTTGTTGACAATTCCATTAGATTTTTTCATTGCGCATCTTTTATGTCATATTACTTCTTTTCGTACAACCCACGGTTTCCGAGAAAATTGAGAAAACATGGTTTTTAAACTCGTTTTGCTCGAATATATTCTAAACTACTTATCCCACAGGATTTGTTGTTGACAATTCCTTTAGATTTTTTCATTGCGCATCTTTTATGTCATATTACTTTTTTTCGTACAACCCACGGATTCCGAGAAAATTGAGAAAACATGGTTTTTAAACTCATTTTGCTCGAATATCTTCTAAACTACTTATCCCACAGGATTTGTTGTTGACAATTTCTTTAGATTTTTTCATTGCGCATCTTTTATGTCATATTACTTTTTTTCGTACAACCCACGGATTCCGAGAAAATTGAGAAAACATGGTTTTTAAACTTATTTTGCTCGTATATCTTCTAAACTACTTATCCCACAGGATTTGTTGTTGACAATTCCTTTAGATTTTTTCATTGCGCATCTTTTATGTCATATTACTGTTTTTCGTACAACCCACGGTTTCCGAAAAAAAGGAGAAAACATGGTTTTTAAACTCATTTTGCTCGAATATCTTCTAAACTACTTATCCCACAGGATTTGTTGTTGACAATTCCTTTAGATTTTTTCATTGCGCATCTTTTATGTCATATTACTTTTTTTCGTACAACCCACGGTTTCCGAGATAATTGAGAAAACATGGTTTTTAAACTTATTTTGCTCGAATATCTTCTAAACTACTTATCCCACAGGATTTGTTGTTGACAATTCCTTTAGATTTTTTCATTGCGCATCTTTTATGTCATATTACTGTTTTTCGTACAACCCACGGTTTTCGAAAAAATGGAGAGAACATGGTTTTTAAACTCATTTTGCTAGAATATTATCTAAACTACTTATCCCACAGGATTTGTTGTTGACAATTCCTTTAGATTTTTTCATTGCGCATCTTTTATGTCATATTACTGTTTTTCGTACAACCCACGGTTTCCGAAAAAATGGAGAAAACATGGTTTTTAAACTCATTTTGCTCGAATATCTTCTAAACTACTTATCCCACAGGATTTGTTGTTGACAATTCCTTTAGATTTTTTCATTGCGCATCTTTTATGTCATATTACTTTTTTTCGAACAACCCACGGTTTCCGAGAAAATTGAGAAAACATGGTTTTTAAACTCATTTTGCTCGAATATCTTCTAAACTACTTATCCCACAGGATTTGTTGTTGACAATTCCTTTAGATTTTTTCATTGCGCATCTTTTATGTCATATTACTTTTTTTCGTACAACCCACGGTTTCCGAGAAAATTGAGAAATCATGGTTTTTAAACTCATTTTGCTCGAATATCTTCTAAACTACTTATCCCACAGGATTTGTTGTTGACAATTCCTTTAGATTTTTTCATTGCGCATCTTTTATGTCATATTACTTTTTTTCGTACAACCCACGGTTTCCGAGAAAATTGAGAAAACATGGTTTTTAAACTCGTTTTGCTCGAATATCTTCTAAACTAATTATCCCACAGGATTTGTTGTTGACAATTCCTTTAGATTTTTTCATTGCGCATCTTTTATGTCACATTCCTTTTTTTCGTACAACCCGCGGTTTCCGAGAAAATTGAGAAAACATGGTTTTTAAACTTATTTTGCTCGTATATCTTCTAAACTACTTATCCCACAGGATTTGTTGTTGACAATTCCTTCAGATTTTTTCATTGCGCATCTTTTATGTCATATTACTGTTTTTCGTACAAACCACGGTTTCCGAAAAAATGGAGAAAACATGGTTTTTAAACTCATTTTGCTCGAATATCTTCTAAACTACTTATCCCACAGGATTTGTTGTTGACAATTCCATTAGATTTTTTCATTGCGCATCTTTTATGTCATATTACTTTTTTTCGTACAACCCACGGTTTCCGAGAAAATTGAGAAAACATGGTTTTTAAACTCATTTTGCTCGAATATCTTCTAAACTACTTATCCCACAGGATTTGTTGTTGACAATTCCTTTAGATTTTTTCATTGCGCATCTTTTATGTCACATTCCTTTTTTTCGTACAACCCGCGGTTTCCGAGAAAATTGAGAAAACATGGTTTTTAAACTTATTTTGCTCGTATATCTTCTAAACTACTTATCCCACAGGATTTGTTGTTGACAATTCCTTCAGATTTTTTCATTGCGCATCTTTTATGTCATATTACTGTTTTTCGTACAAACCACGGTTTCCGAAAAAATGGAGAAAACATGGTTTTTAAACTCATTTTGCTCGAATATCTTCTAAACTACTTATCCCACAGGATTTGTTGTTGACAATTCCTTTAGATTTTTTCATTGCGCATCTTTTATGTCATATTACTTTTTTTCGTACAACGCACGGATTCCGAGAAAATTGAGAAAACATGGTTTTTAAACTCATTTTGCTCGAATATCTTCTAAACTACTTATCCCACAGGATTTGTTGTTGACAATTCCTTTAGAGTTTTTCATTGCGCATCTTTTATGTCATGTTACTTTTTTTCGTACAACCCACGGTTTCCGAGAAAATTGAGAAATCATGGTTTTTAAACTCATTTTGCTCGAATATCTTCTAAACTACTTATCCCACAGGATTTGTTGTTGACAATTCCTTTAGATTTTTTCATTGCGCATCTTTTAAGTCATATTACTTTTTTTCGTACAACCCACGGTTTCCGAGAAAATTGAGAAAACATGGTTTTTAAACTCGTTTTGCTCGAATATCTTCTAAACTACTTATCCCACAGGATTTGTTGTTGACAATTCCTTTAGATTTTTTCATTGCGCATCTTTTATGTCACATTACTTTTTTTCGTACAACCCACGGTTTCCGAGAAAATTGAGAAAACATGGTTTTTAAACTTATTTTGCTCGTATATCTTCTAAACTACTTATCCCACAGGATTTGTTGTTGACAATTCCTTTAGATTTTTTCATTGCGCATCTTTTATGTCATATTACTGTTTTTCGTACAAACCACGGTTTCCGAAAAAATGGAGAAAACATGGTTTTTAAACTCATTTTGCTCGAATATCTTCTAAACTACTTATCCCACAGGATTTGTTGTTGACAATTCCATTAGATTTTTTCATTGCGCATCTTTTATGTCATATTACTTTTTTTCGTACAACCCACGGTTTCCGAGAAAATTGAGAAAACATGGTTTTTAAACTCATTTTGCTCGAATATCTTCTAAACTACTTATCCCACAGGATTTGTTGTTGACAATTCCTATAGATTTTTTCATTGCGCATCTTTTATGTCATATTACTTTTTTTCGTACATACGTGTGCATCGGTAACGCGCGTCGTCCTCGGCGGAGGATAACTTACCGACCACCACCGGTAAAAATGAAACCCGAATTTCGGCGCTTCCACGGTTCAGGGCTGAAAAGGGCCGGAAAGAAAATAACTGATTCAAACGTTCGAATTTAACGCCAACTTCGTGATGCTGACTTCGCATCGGTGGCGAGTGCCGCCACAGTCGCCGCGTTTACTCTCCCTTGATAGTTGAGCGAATGGACTTGTAACTTCGAGGTTACGAATCCGACTCTACGTTGACGTTTACATTTTCCATTAATTTTAAAGGGGGAGGGGGGGTTGGGGGGAGGATAGCGATGACAGACCAATCGCGCACCTCCCCGCCACCATCGTCGCTACCGACGACCTCGACCTCGAGCCGAGCCGAGCCGCGCCGAGCGGGGCCGAAGGCCCGACGGGCTCCCGGAAAATTCGGAAAGGCGATATACCTTTAATTCCCAGTTTGCCGTAACTTTCTCGATGACGTCAAATTAGTGAAAAATCAAAGTTTCTTTGTCGCCATATAGCTCGAGAACGGGTCGACGGGTGCGGGCGAGAGTAGGCTCGTCGGACAGAGGACGCGGAGACGAAGGTTTACCGCGCGAAAAATTCGCGAAAATTCGCGAAAAATTTTTTACGTGTGCATCGGTAACGCGCGTCGACCTCGGCGGAGGATACCTTACCGACCACCACCGGCAGTGGTCGGTAACGCTCGGGGGGTATAAGCTGCCGCGTTAAAAATGAAACCCGAATTTCGGCGCTTCCACGGTTCAGGGCTGAAAAGGGCCGGAAAGAAAATAACTGATCCAAACGTTCGAATTTAACGCCAACTTCGTGATGCTGACTTCGCATCGGTGGCGAGTGCCGCCACAGTCGCCGCGTTTACTCTCCCTTGATAGTTGAGCGAATGAACTTGTAACTTCGAGGTTACGAATCCGACTCTACGTTGACGTTTACATTTTCCATTAATTTTAAAGGGGGAGGGGGGGTTGGGGGGGAGGATAGCGATGACAGACCAATCGCGCACCTCCCCGCCACCATCGTCGCTACCGACGACCTCGACCTCGAGCCGAGCCGAGCCGCGCCGAGCGGGGCCGAAGGCCCGACGGGCTCCCGGGAAATTCGGAAAGGCGATATACCTTTAATTCCCAGTTGGCCGTAACTTTCTCGATGACGTCAAATTAGTGAAAAATCAAAGTTTCTTTGTCGCCGTATAGCTCGAGAACGGGTCGATGGGTGCGGGCGAGAGTAGGCTCGTCGGACAGAGGACGCGGAGACGAAGGTTTACCGCGCGAAAAATTTTTTACGTGTGCATCGGTAACGCGCGTCGACCTCGGCGGAGGATACCTTACCGACCACCACCGGCAGTGGTCGGTAACGCTCGGGGGGTATAAGCTGCCGCGTTAAAAATGAAACCCGAATTTCGGCGCTTCCACGGTTCAGGGCTGAAAAGGGCCGGAAAGAAAATAACTGATTCAAACGTTCGAATTTAACGCCAACTTCGTGATGCTGACTTCGCATCGGTGGCGAGTGCCGCCACAGTCGCCGCGCTTACTCTCCCTTGATAGTTGAGCGAATGAACTTGTAACTTCGAGGTTACGAATCCGACTCTACGTTGACGTTTACATTTTCCATTAGTTTTAAAGGGGGAGGGGGGGTTGGGGGGAGGATGGCGATGACACACCAATTGCGCACCTCCCCGCCACCATCGTCGCTACCAACGACCTCGACCTCGAGCCGAGCCGTGCCGCGCCGAGCGGGGCCGAAGGCCCGACGGGCTCCCGGAAAATTCGGAAAGGCGATATACCTTTAATTCCCAGTTGGCCGTAACTTTCTCGATGACGTCAAATTAGTGAAAAATCAAAGTTTCTTTGTCGCCGTATAGCTCGAGAACGGGTCGACGGGTGCGGGCGAGAGTAGGCTCGTCGGACGGAGGACGCGGAGACGAAGGTTTACCGCGCGAAAAATTCGCGAAAATTCGCGAAAAATTTTTTACGTGTGCATCGGTAACGCGCGTCGGCCTCGGCGGAGGATACCTTACCGACCACCACCGGCAGTGGTCGGTAACGCTCGGGGGGTATAAGCTGCCGCGTTAAAAATGAAACCCGAATTTCGGCGCTTCCACGGTTCAGGGCTGAAAAGGGCCGGAAAGAAAATAACTGATTCAAACGTTCGAATTTAACGCAAACTTCGTGATGCTGACTTCGCATCGGTGGCGAGTGCCGCCACAGTCGCCGCGTTTACTCTCCCTTGATAGTTGAGCGAATGAACTTGTAACTTCGAGGTTACGAATCCGACTCTACGTTGACGTTTACATTTTCCATTAATTTTAAAGGGTTAGGAGGGGTTGGGGGGAGTATAGCGATGACAGACCAATCGCGCACCTCCCCGCCACCACCGTCGCTACCGACGACCTCGACCTCGAGCCGAGCCGAGCCGCGCCGAGCGGGGCCGAAGGCCCGACGGGCTCCCGGAAAATTCAGAAAGGCGATATACCTTTAATTCCCAGATGGCCGTAACTTTCTCGATGACGTCAAATTAGTGAAAAATCAAAGTTTCTTTGTCGCCGTATAGCTCGAGAACGGGTCGACAGGTGCGGGCGAGAGTAGGCTCGTCGGACAGAGGACGCGGAGACGAAGGTTTACCGCGCGAAAAATTCGCGAAAATTCGCGAAAAATTTTTTACGTGTGCATCGGTAACGCGCGTCGACCTCGGCGGAGGATACCTTACCGACCACCACCGGCAGTGGTCGGTAACGCTCGGGGGGTATAAGCTGCCGCGTTAAAAATGAAACCCGAATTTCGGCGCTTCCACGGTTCAGGGCTGAAAGGGCCGGAAAGAAAATAACTGATTCAAACGTTCGAATTTAACGCCAACTTCGTGATGCTGACTTCGCATCGGTGGCGAGTGCCGCCACAGTCGCCGCGTTTACTCTCCCTTGATAGTTGAGCGAATGAACTTGTAACTTCGAGGTTACGAATCCGACTCTACGTTGACGTTTACATTTTCCATTAATTTTAAAGGGGGAGGGGGGGTTGGGGGGAGGATAGCGATGACAGACCAATCGCGCACCTCCCCGCCACCACCGTCGCTACCGACGACCTCGACCTCGAGCCGAGCCGAGCCGCGCCGAGCGGGGCCGAAGGCCCGACGGGCTCCCGGGAAATTCGGAAAGGCGATATACCTTTAATTCCCAGTTGGCCGTAACTTTCTCGATGACGTCAAATTAGTGAAAAATCAAAGTTTCTTTGTCGCCGTATAGCTCGAGAACGGGTCGACGGGTGCGGGCGAGAGTAGGCTCGTCGGACAGAGGACGCGGAGACGAAGGTTTACCGCGCGAAAAATTCGCGAAAATTCGCGAAAAATTTTTTACGTGTGCATCGGTAACGCGCGTCGACCTCGGCGGAGGATACCTTACCGACCACCACCGGCAGTGGTCGGTAACGCTCGGGGGGTATAAGTTGCCGCGTTAAAAATGAAACCCGAATTTCGACGCTTCCACGGTTCAGGGCTGAAAAGGGCCGGAAAGAAAATAACTGATTCAAACGTTCGAATTTAACGCCAACTTCGTGATGCTGACTTCGCATCGGTGGCGAGTGCCGCCACAGTCGCCGCGTTTACTCTCCCTTGATAGTTGAGCGAATGAACTTGTAACTTCGAGGTTACGAATCCGACTCTACGTTGACGTTTACATTTTCCATTAATTTTAAAGGGGGAGGGGGGGTTGGGGGGGAGGATAGCGATGACAGACCAATCGCGCACCTCCCCGCCACCACCGTCGCTACCGACGACCTCGACCTCGAGCCGAGCCGTGCCGCGCCGAGCGGGGCCGAAGGCCCGACGGGCTCCCGGAAAATTCGGAAAGGCGATATACCTTTAATTCCCAGTTGGCCGTAACTTTCTCGATGACGTCAAATTAGTGAAAAATCAAAGTTTCTTTGTCGCCGTATAGCTCGAGAACGGGTCGACGGGTGCGGGCGAGAGTAGGCTCGTCGGACAGAGGACGCGGAGACGAAGGTTTACCGCGCGAAAAATTCGCGAAAATTCGCGAAAAATTTTTTACGTGTGCATCGGTAACGCGCGTCGACCTCGGCGGAGGATACCTTACCGACCACCACCGGCAGTGGTCGGTAACGCTCGGGGGGTATAAGCTGCCGCGTTAAAAATGAAACCCGAATTTCGGCGCTTCCACGGTTCAGGGCTGAAAAGGGCCGGAAAGAAAATAACTGATTCAAACGTTCGAATTTAACGCCAACTTCGTGATGCTGACTTCGCATCGGTGGCGAGTGCCGCCACAGTCGCCGCGTTTACTCTCCCTTGATAGTTGAGCGAATGAACTTGTAACTTCGAGGTTACGAATCCGACTCTACGTTGACGTTTACATTTTCCATTAATTTTAAAGGGGGAGGGGGGGTTGGGGGGGAGGATAGCGATGACAGACCAATCGCGCACCTCCCCGCCACCACCGTCGCTACCGACGACCTCGACCTCGAGCCGAGCCGTGCCGCGCCGAGCGGGGCCGAAGGCCCGACGGGCTCCCGGAAAATTCGGAAAGGCGATATACCTTTAATTCCCAGTTGGCCGTAACTTTCTCGATGACGTCAAATTAGTGAAAAATCAAAGTTTCTTTGTCGCCGTATAGCTCGAGAACGGGTCGACGGGTGCGGGCGAGAGTAGGCTCGTCGGACAGAGGACGCGGAGACGAAGGTTTACCGCTCGAAAAATTCGCGAAAATTCGCGAAAAATTTTTTACGTGTGCATCGGTATCGCGCGTCGACCTCGGCGGAGGATACCTTACCGACCACCACCGGCAGTGGTCGGTAACGCTCGGGGGGTATAAGCTGCCGCGTTAAAAATGAAACCCGAATTTCGGCGCTTCCACGGTTCAGGGCTGAAAAGGGCCGGAAAGAAAATAACTGATTCAAACGTTCGAATTTAACGCCAACTTCGTGATGCTGACTTCGCATCGGTGGCGAGTGCCGCCACAGTCGCCGCGTTTACTCTCCCTTGATAGTTGAGCGAATGAACTTGTAACTTCGAGGTTACGAATCCGACTCTACGTTGACGTTTACATTTTCCATTAATTTTAAAGGGGGAGGGGGGGTTGGGGGGAGGATAGCGATGACAGACCAATCGCGCACCTGCCCGCCACCACCGTCGCTACCGACGACCTCGACCTCGAGCCGAGCCGAGCCGCGCCGAGCGGGGCCGAAGGCCCGACGGGCTCCCGGAAAATTCGGAAAGGCGATATACCTTTAATTCCCAGATGGCCGTAACTTTCTCGATGACGTCAAATTAGTGAAAAATCAAAGTTTCTTTGTCGCCGTATAGCTCGAGAACGGGTCGACGGGTGCGGGCGAGAGTAGGCTCGTCGGACAGAGGACGCGGAGACGAAGGTTTACCGCGCGAAAAATTCGCGAAAATTCGCGAAAAATTTTTTACGTGTGCATCGGTAACGCGCGTCGACCTCGGCGGAGGATACATTACCGACCACCACCGGCAGTGGTCGGTAACGCTCGGGGGGTATAAGCTGCCGCGTTAAAAATGAAACCCGAATTTCGGCGCTTCCACGGTTCAGGGCTGAAAAGGGCCGGAAAGAAAATAACTGATTCAAACGTTCGAATTTAACGCCAACTTCGTGATGCTGACTTCGCATCGGTGGCGAGTGCCGCCACAGTCGCCGCGTTTACTCTCCCTTGATAGTTGAGCGAATGAACTTGTAACTTCGAGGTTACGAATCCGACTCTACGTTGACGTTTACATTTTCCATTAATTTTAAAGGGGGAGGGGTGGTTGGAGGGGAGGATAGCGATGACAGACCAATCGCGCACCTCCCCGCCACCACCGCCGCTACCGACGACCTCGACCTCGAGCCGAGCCGTGCCGCGCCGAGCGGGGCCGAAGGCCCGACGGGCTCCCGGAAAATTCGGAAAGGCGATATACCTTTAATTCCCAGTTGGCCGTAACTTTCTCGATGACGTCAAATTAGTGAAAAATCAAAGTTTCTTTGTCGCCGTATAGCTCGAGAACGGGTGACGGGTGCGGGCGACAGTAGGCTCGTCGGACAGAGGACGCGGAGACGAAGGTTTACCGCGCGAAAAATTCGCGAAAATTCGCGAAAATTTTTTACGTGTGCATCGGTATCGCGCGTCGACCTCGGCGGAGGATACCTTACCGACCACCACCGGCAGTGGTCGGTAACGCTCGGGGGGTATAAGCTGCCGCGTTAAAAATGAAACCCGAATTTCGGCGCTTCCACGGTTCAGGGCTGAAAAGGGCCGGGAAGAAAATAACTGAATCAAACGTTCGAATTTAACGCCAACTTCGTGATGCTGACTTCGCATCGGTGGCGAGTGCCGCCACAGTCGCCGCGTTTACTCTCCCTTGATAGTTGAGCGAATGAACTTGTAACTTCGAGGTTACGAATCCGACTCTACGTTGACGTTTACATTTTCCATTAATTTTAAAGGGGGTGGGGGGGTTGGGGGGAGGATAGCGATGACAGACCAATCGCGCACCTCCCCGCCACCACCGTCGCTACCGACGACCTCGACCTCGAGCCGAGCCGAGCCGCGCCGAGCGGGGCCGAAGGCCCGACGGGCTCCCGGAAAATTCGGAAAGGCGATATACCTTTAATTCCCAGATGGCCGTAACTTTCTCGATGACGTCAAATTAGTGAAAAATCAAAGTTTCTTTGTCGCCGTATAGCTCGAGAACGGGTCGACGGGTGCGGGCGAGAGTAGGCTCGTCGGACAGAGGACGCGGAGACGAAGGTTTACCGCGCGAAAAATTCGCGAAAATTCGCGAAAAATTTTTTACGTGTGCATCGGTATCGCGCGTCGACCTCGGCGGAGGATACCTTACCGACCACCACCGGCAGTGGTCGGTAACGCTCGGGGGGTATAAGCTGCCGCGTTAAAAATGAAACCCGAATTTCGGCGCTTCCACGGTTCAGGGCTGAAAAGGGCCGGAAAGAAAATAACTGATTCAAACGTTCGAATTTAACGCCAACTTCGTGATGCTGACTTCGCATCGGTGGCGAGTGCCGCCACAGTCGCCGCGTTTACTCTCCCTTGATAGTTGAGCGAATGAACTTGTAACTTCGAGGTTACGAATCCGACTCTACGTTGACGTTTACATTTTCCATTAATTTTAAAGGGGGAGGGGGGGTTGGGGGGGAGGATAGCGATGACAGACCAATCGCGCACCTCCCCGCCACCACCGTCGCTACCGACGACCTCGACCTCGAGCCGAGCCGTGCCGCGCCGAGCGGGGCCGAAGGCCCGACGGGCTCCCGGAAAATTCGGAAAGGCGATATACCTTTAATTCCCAGTTGGCCGTAACTTTCTCGATGACGTCAAATTAGTGAAAAATCAAAGTTTCTTTGTCGCCGTATAGCTCGAGAACGGGTCGACGGGTGCGGGCGAGAGTAGGCTCGTCGGACAGAGGACGCGGAGACGAAGGTTTACCGCGCGAAAAATTCGCGAAAATTCGCGAAAAATTTTTTACGTGTGCATCGGTATCGCGCGTCGACCTCGGCGGAGGATACCTTACCGACCACCACCGGCAGTGGTCGGTAACGCTCGGGGGGCATAAGCTGCCGCGTTAAAAATGAAACCCGAATTTCGGCGCTTCCACGGTTCAGGGCTGAAAAGGGCCGGAAAGAAAATAACTGATTCAAACGTTCGAATTTAACGCCAACTTCGTGATGCTGACTTCGCATCGGTGGCGAGTGCCGCCACAGTCGCCGCGTTTACTCTCCCTTGATAGTTGAGCGAATGAACTTGTAACTTCGAGGTTACGAATCCGACTCTACGTTGACGTTTACATTTTCCATTAATTTTAAAGGGGAAGGGGGGGGTTGGGGGGAGTATAGCGATGACAGACCAATCGCGCACCTCCCCGCCACCACCATCGCTACCGACGACCTCGACCTCGAGCCGAGCCGAGCCGCGCCGAGCGGGGCCGAAGGCCCGACGGGCTCCCGGAGAATTCGGAAAGGCGATATACCTTTAATTCCCAGTTGGCCGTAACTTTCTCGATGACGTCAAATTAGTGAAAAATCAAAGTTTCTTTGTCGCCGTATAGCTCGAGAACGGGTCGACGGGTGCGGGCGAGAGTAGGCTCGTCGGACAGAGGACGCGGAGACGAAGGTTTACCGCGCGAAAAATTCGCGAAAATTCGCGAAAAATTTTTTACGTGTGCATCGGTAACGCGCGTCGACCTCGGCGGAGGATACCTTACCGACCACCACCGGCAGTGGTCGGTAACGCTCGGGGGGTATAAGCTGCCGCGTTAAAAATGAAACCCGAATTTCGGCGCTTCCACGGTTCAGGGCTGAAAAGGGCCGGAAAGAAAATAACTGATTCAAACGTTCGAATTTAACGCCAACTTCGTGATGCTGACTTCGCATCGGTGGCGAGTGCCGCCACAGTCGCCGCGTTTACTCTCCCTTGATAGTTGAGCGAATGAACTTGTAACTTCGAGGTTACGAATCCGACTCTACGTTGACGTTTACATTTCCCATTAATTTTAAAGGGGGAGGGGGGATTGGGGGGGGAGGATAGCGATGACAGACCAATCGCGCACCTCCCCGCCACCACCGTCGCTACCGACGACCTCGACCTCGAGCCGAGCCGAGCCGCGCCGAGCGGTGCCGAAGGCCCGACGGGCTCCCGGGGAATTCGGAAAGGCGATATACCTTTAATTCCCAGTTGGCCGTAACTTTCTCGATGACGTCAAATTAGTGAAAAATCAAAGTTTCTTCGTCGCCGTATAGCTCGAGAACGGGTCGACGGGTGCGGGCGAGAGTAGGCTCGTCGGACAGAGGACGCGGAGACGAAGGTTTACCGCGCGAAAAATTCGCGAAAATTCGCGAAAAATTTTTTACGTGTGCATCGGTATCGCGCGTCGACCTCGGCGGAGGATACCTTACCGACCACCACCGGCAGTGGTCGGTAACGCTCGGGGGGTATAAGCTGCCGCGTTAAAAATGAAACCCGAATTTCGGCGCTTCCACGGTTCAGGGCTGAAAAGGGCCGGAAAGAAAATAACTGATTCAAACGTTCGAATTTAACGCCAACTTCGTGATGCTGACTTCGCATCGGTGGCGAGTGCCGCCACAGTCGCCGCGTTTACTCTCCCTTGATAGTTGAGCGAATGAACTTGTAACTTCGAGGTTACGAATCCGACTCTACGTTGACGTTTACATTTTCCATTAATTTTAAAGTGGGAGGGGGGGTTGGGGGGAGTATAGCGATGACAGACCAATCGCGCACCTCCCCGCCACCACCGTCGCTACCGACGACCTCGACCTTGAGCCGAGCCGAGCCGCGCCGAGCGGGGCCGAAGGCCCGACGGGCTCCCGGAAAATTCGGAAAGGCGATATACCTTTAATTCCCAGTTGGCCGTAACTTTCTCGATGACGTCAAATTAGTGAAAAATCAAAGTTTCTTTGTCGCCGTATAGCTCGAGAACGGGTCGACGGGTGCGGGCGAGAGTAGGCTCGTCGGACAGAGGACACGGAGACGAAGGTTTACCGCGCGAAAAATTCGCGAAAATTCGCGAAAAATTTTTTACGTGTGCATCGGTAACGCGCGTCGACCTCGGCGGAGGATACCTTACCGACCACCACCGGCAGTGGTCGGTAACGCTCGGGGGGTATAAGCTGCCGCGTTAAAAATGAAACCCGAATTTCGGCGCTTCCACGGTTCAGGGCTGAAAAGGGCCGGAAAGAAAATAACTGATTCAAACGTTCGAATTTAACGCCAACTTCGTGATGCTGACTTCGCATCGGTGGCGAGTGCCGCCACAGTCGCCGCGTTTACTCTCCCTTGATAGTTGAGCGAATGAACTTGTAACTTCGAGGTTACGAAACCGACTCTACGTTGACGTTTACATTTTCCATTAATTTTAAAGGAGGAGGGGGGGTTGGGGGGGAGGATAGCGATGACAGACCAATCGCGCACCTCCCCGCCACCACCGTCGCTACCGACGATCTCGACCTCGAGCCGAGCCGAGCAGCGCCGAGCGGGGCCGAAGGCCCGACGGGCTCCCGGAAAATTCGGAAAGGCGATATACCTTTAATTCCCAGTTGGCCGTAACTTTCTCGATGACGTCAAATTAGTGAAAAATCAAAGTTTCTTTGTCGCCGTATAGCTCGAGAACGGGTCGACGGGTGCGGGCGAGAGTAGGCTCGTCGGACAGAGGACGCGGAGACGAAGGTTTACCGCGCGAAAAATTCGCGAAAATTCGCGAAAAATTTTTTACGTGTGCATCGGTAACGCGCGTCGACCTCGGCGGAGGATACCTTACCGACCACCACCGGCAGTGGTCGGTAACGCTCGGGGGGTATAAGCTGCCGCGTTAAAAATGAAACCCGAATTTCGGCGCTTCCACGGTTCAGGGCTGAAAAGGGCCGGAAAGAAAATAACTGATTCAAACGTTCGAATTTAACGCCAACTTCGTGATGCTGACTTCGCATCGGTGGCGAGTGCCGCCACAGTCGCCGCGTTTACTCTCCCTTGATAGTTGAGCGAATGAACATGTAACTTCGAGGTTACGAATCCGACTCTACGTTGACGTTTACATTTTCCATTAATTTTAAAGGGGGAGGGGGGGTTGGGGGGGAGGATAGCGATGACAGACCAATCGCGCACCTCCCCGCCACCACCGTCGCTACCGACGACCTCGACCTCGAGCCGAGCCGTGCCGCGCCGAGCGGGGCCGAAGGCCCGACGGGCTCCCGGAAAATTCGGAAAGGCGATATACCTTTAATTCCCAGTTGGCCGTAACTTTCTCGATGACGTCAAATTAGTGAAAAATCAAAGTTTCTTTGTCGCCGTATAGCTCGAGAACGGGTCGACGGGTGCGGGCGAGAGTAGGCTCGTCGGACAGAGGACGCGGAGACGAAGGTTTACCGCGCGAAAAATTCGCGAAAATTCGCGAAAAATTTTTTACGTGTGCATCGGTATCGCGCGTCGACCTCGGCGGAGGATACCTTACCGACCACCACCGGCAGTGGTCGGTAACGCTCGGGGGGTATAAGCTGCCGCGTTAAAAATGAAACCCGAATTTCGGCGCTTCCACGGTTCAGGGCTGAAAAGGGCCGGAAAGAAAATAACTGATTCAAACGTTCGAATTTAACGCCAACTTCGTGATGCTGACTTCGCATCGGTGGCGAGTGCCGCCACAGTCGCCGCGTTTACTCTCCCTTGATAGTTGAGCGAATGAACTTGTAACTTCGAGGTTACGAATCCGACTCTACGTTGACGTTTACATTTTCCATTAATTTTAAAGGGGTAGGGGGGGTTGGGGGGAGTATAGCGATGACAGACCAATCGCGCACCTCCCCGCCACCACCGTCGCTACCGACGATCTCGACCTCGAGCCGAGCCGAGCAGCGCCGAGCGGGGCCGAAGGCCCGACGGGCTCCCGGAAAATTCGGAAAGGCGATATACCTTTAATTCCCAGTTGGCCGTAACTTTCTCGATGACGTCAAATTAGTGAAAAATCAAAGTTTCTTTGTCGCCGTATAGCTCGAGAACGGGTCGACGGGTGCGGGCGAGAGTAGGCTCGTCGGACAGAGGACGCGGAGACGAAGGTTTACCGCGCGAAAAATTCGCGAAAATTCGCGAAAAATTTTTTACGTGTGCATCGGTAACGCGCGTCGACCTCGGCGGAGGATACCTTACCGACCACCACCGGCAGTGGTCGGTAACGCTCGGGGGGTATAAGCTGCCGCGTTAAAAATGAAACCCGAATTTCGGCGCTTCCACGGTTCAGGGCTGAAAAGGGCCGGAAAGAAAATAACTGATTCAAACGTTCGAATTTAACGCCAACTTCGTGATGCTGACTTCGCATCGGTGGCGAGTGCCGCCACAGTCGCCGCGTTTACTCTCCCTTGATAGTTGAGCGAATGAACTTGTAACTTCGAGGTTACGAAACCGACTCTACGTTGACGTTTACATTTTCCATTAATTTTAAAGGAGGAGGGGGGGTTGGGGGGGAGGATAGCGATGACAGACCAATCGCGCACCTCCCCGCCACCACCGTCGCTACCGACGATCTCGACCTCGAGCCGAGCCGAGCAGCGCCGAGCGGGGCCGAAGGCCCGACGGGCTCCCGGAAAATTCGGAAAGGCGATATACCTTTAATTCCCAGTTGGCCGTAACTTTCTCGATGACGTCAAATTAGTGAAAAATCAAAGTTTCTTTGTCGCCGTATAGCTCGAGAACGGGTCGACGGGTGCGGGCGAGAGTAGGCTCGTCGGACAGAGGACGCGGAGACGAAGGTTTACCGCGCGAAAAATTCGCGAAAATTCGCGAAAAATTTTTTACGTGTGCATCGGTAACGCGCGTCGACCTCGGCGGAGGATACCTTACCGACCACCACCGGCAGTGGTCGGTAACGCTCGGGGGGTATAAGCTGCCGCGTTAAAAATGAAACCCGAATTTCGGCGCTTCCACGGTTCAGGGCTGAAAAGGGCCGGAAAGAAAATAACTGATTCAAACGTTCGAATTTAACGCCAACTTCGTGATGCTGACTTCGCATCGGTGGCGAGTGCCGCCACAGTCGCCGCGTTTACTCTCCCTTGATAGTTGAGCGAATGAACTTGTAACTTCGAGGTTACGAATCCGACTCTACGTTGACGTTTACATTTTCCATTAATTTTAAAGGGGGAGGGGGGGTTGGGGGGGAGGATAGCGATGACAGACCAATCGCGCACCTCCCCGCCACCACCGTCGCTACCGACGACCTCGACCTCGAGCCGAGCCGAGCCGCGCCGAGCGGGGCCGAAGGCCCGACGGGCTCCCGGAAAATTCGGAAAGGCGATATACCTTTAATTCCCAGTTGGCCGTAACTTTCTCGATGACGTCAAATTAGTGAAAAATCAAAGTTTCTTTGTCGCCGTATAGCTCGAGAACGGGTCGACGGGTGCGGGCGAGAGTAGGCTCGTCGGACAGAGGACGCGGAGACGAAGGTTTACCGCGCGAAAAATTCGCGAAAATTCGCGAAAAATTTTTTACGTGTGCATCGGTAACGCGCGTCGACTTCGGCGGAGGATACCTTACCGACCACCACCGGCAGTGGTCGGTAACGCTTGGGGGGTATAAGCTGCCGCGTTAAAAATGAAACCCGAATTTCGGCGCTTCCACGGTTCAGGGCTGAAAAGGGCCCGAAAGAAAATAACTGATTCAAACGTTCGAATTTAACGCCAACTTCGCGACGCTGACTTCGCATCGGTGGCGAGTGCCGCTACAGTCGCCGCATTTACTCTCCCCTGATAGTTGAGCGAATCGACTTGTAACTTCGAGCTTACGAATCCGATTCTACGTTTAGGTTTACATTTTCCATTAATTTTAAAGGGTGGGGGGGTGGGGGGTGGTTGGCGATGACAGACCAATCGCGCGCCTCCCCGCCACCACCGTCGCTAACGAAGACCTCGACCTCGAGCCGAGCCGAGCCGAGCCGAGCCGAGCCGAGCGGGGCCGAAGGCCCGATGGGCCCCCGGAAAATTCGAGGGAAGGCGATATACCTTTAATTCCCAGTTGGCCGTAACTTTTTCGATGACGTCAAATTAGTGCAAAATCAAAGTTTCTTTGTCGCCGTATAGCTCGAGAACGGGTCGACGGGTGCGGGCGAGAGTAGGCTCGTCGGACGGAGGACGCGGAGACGAAGGTTTACCGCGCGAAAAATTCGCGAAAATTCGCGAAAAATTTTTGTACGTGTGCATCGGTGACGTGTCGACCTCGGCGGAGGATAACTTACCGACCACCACCGGCAGTGGTCGGTAACGCTCGGGGGGTATAAGCTGCCACGTTAAAAATGAAACCCGAATCTCGGCGCTTCCACGGTTCAGGGCTGAAAAGGGCACGAAAGAAAATAACTGATTCAAACGTTCGAATTTAACGGCAATTTCGCGACGCTGACTTCGCATCGGTGGTGAGTGCCGCTACAGTTCCCGCATTTACTCTCCCCAGATAGTTGAGCGAATCGACTAGTAACTTCGAGCTTACGAATCCGATTCTACGTTTAGGTTTACATTTTCCATTAATTTTAAAGGGTGGGGGGGTGGGGGGTGGTTGGCGATGACAGACCAATCGAGCGCATCTCCGCCACCATCGTCGCTACCGAAGACCTCGACCTCGAGCCGAGCCGAGCCGAGCGGGGCCGACGGCCCGATGGGCTCCCGGAAAATTCGAGGGAAGGCGATATACCTTTAATTCCCAGTTGGCCGTAACTTTTTCGATGACGTCAAATTAGTGCAAAATCAAAGTTTCTTTGTCGCCGTATAGCTCGAGAACGGGTCGACGGGTGCGGGCGAGAGTAGGCTCGTCGGACGGAGGACGCGGAGACGAAGGTTTACCGCGCGAAAAATTCGCGAAAAATTTTTTACGTGTGCATCGGTAACGCGCGTTGGCCTCGGCGGAGGATAACTTACCGACCACCACCGGCAGTGGTCGGTAACGCTCGGGGGGTATAACCTGCCGCGTTAAAAATGAAACCCGAATCTCGGCGCTTCCACGGTTCAGGGCTGAAAAGGGCCCGAAAGAAAATAACTGATTCAAACGTTCGAATTTAACGCCAATTTCGCGACGCTGACTTCGCATCGGTGGTGAGTGCCGCTACAGTCGCCGCATTTACGCTGCCCTGATAGTTGAGCGAATCGACTTGTAACTTCGAGCTTACGAATCCGATTCTACGTTTAGGTTTACATTTTCCATTAATTTTAAAGGGTGGGGGGGTGGGGGGTGGTTGGCGATGACAGACCAATCGCGCGCCTCCCCGCCACCACCGTCGCTAACGAAGACCTCGACCTCGAGCCGAGCCGAGCCGAGCCGAGCCGAGCCGAGCGGGGCCGAAGGCCCGATGGGCCCCCGGAAAATTCGAGGGAAGGCGATATACCTTTAATTCCCAGTTGGCCGTAACTTTTTCGATGACGTCAAATTAGTGCAAAATCAAAGTTTTTTTGTCGCCGTATAGCTCGAGAACGGGTCGACGGGTGCGGGCGAGAGTAGGCTCGTCGGACGGAGGACGCGGAGACGAAGGTTTACCGCGCGAAAAATTCGCGAAAATTCGCGAAAAATTTTTGTACGTGTGCATCGGTGACGTGTCGACCTCGGCGGAGGATAACTTACCGACCACCACCGGCAGTGGTCGGTAACGCTCGGGGGGTATAAGCTGCCACGTTAAAAATGAAACCCGAATCTCGGCGCTTCCACGGTTCAGGGCTGAAAAGGGCACGAAAGAAAATAACTGATTCAAACGTTCGAATTTAACGGCAATTTCGCGACGCTGACTTCGCATCGGTGGCGAGTGCCGCTACAGTCGCCGCATTTACTCTCCCCTGATAGTTGAGCGGATCGACTTGTAACTTCGAGCTTACGAATCCGATTCTACGTTTAGGTTTACATTTTCCATTAATTTTAAAGGGTGGGGGGGGGGTGGGGGGTGGTTGGCGATGACAGACCAATCGCGCGCCTCCCCGCCACCACCGTCGCTAACGAAGACCTCGACCTCGAGCCGAGCCGAGCCGAGCCGAGCCGAGCGGGGCCGAAGGCCCGATGGGCTCCCGGAAAATTCGAGGGAAGGCGATATACCTTTAATTCCCAGTTGGCCGTAACTTTTTCGATGACGTCAAATTAGTGCAAAATCAAAGTTTCTTTGTCGCCGTATAGCTCGAGAACGGGTCGACGGGTGCGGGCGAGAGTAGGCTCGTCGGACGGAGGACGCGGAGACGAAGGTTTACCGCGCGAAAAATTCGCGAAAATTCGCGAAAAATTTTTTACGTGTGCATCGGTAACGCGCGTCGACCTCGGCGGAGGATAACTTACCGACCTCCACCGGCAGTGGTCGGTAACGCTCGGGGGGTATAAGCTACCGCGTTAAAAATGAAACCCGAACTTCGGCGCTCCCACGGTTCAGGGCTGAAAAGGGCCCGAAAGAAAATAACTGATTCAAACGTTCGAATTTAACGCCAACTTCGCGACGCTGACTTCGCATCGGTGGCGAGTGCCGCTACAGTCGCCGCATTTACTCTCCCCTGATAGTTGAGCGAATCGACTTGTAACTTCGAGCTTACGAATCCGATTCTACGTTTAGGTTTACATTTTCCATTAATTTTAATGGGTGGGGGGGGGTGGGGGGTGGTTGGCGATGACAGACCAATCGCGCGCCTCCCCGCCACCACCGTCGCTAACGAAGACCTCGACCTCGAGCCGAGCCGAGCCGAGCCGAGCCGAGCGGGGCCGAAGGCCCGATGGGCTCCCGGAAAATTCGAGGGAAGGCGATATACCTTTAATTCCCAGTTGGCCGTAACTTTTTCGATGACGTCAAATTAGTGCAAAATCAAAGTTTCTTTGTCGCCGTATAGCTCGAGAACGGGTCGACGGGTGCGGGCGAGAGTAGGCTCGTCGGACGGAGGACGCGGAGACGAAGGTTTACCGCGCGAAAAATTCGCGAAAATTCGCGAAAAATTTTTGTACGTGTGCATCGGTGACGTGTCGACCTCGGCGGAGGATAACTTACCGACCACCACCGGCAGTGGTCGGTAACGCTCGGGGGGTATAAGCTGCCACGTTAAAAATGAAACCCGAATCTCGGCGCTTCCACGGTTCAGGGCTGAAAAGGGCACGAAAGAAAATAACTGATTCAAACGTTCGAATTTAACGGCAATTTCGCGACGCTGACTTCGCATCGGTGGTGAGTGCCGCTACAGTTCCCGCATTTACTCTCCCCAGATAGTTGAGCGAATCGACTAGTGACTTCGAGCTTACGAATCCGATTCTACGTTTAGGTTTACATTTTCCATTAATTTTAAAGGGTGGGGGGTGGGGGGTGGTTGGCGATGACAGACCAATCGAGCGCATCTCCGCCACCATCGTCGCTACCGAAGACCTCGACCTCGAGCCGAGCCGAGCCGAGCGGGGCCAAAGGCCCGATGGGCTCCCGGAAAATTCGGGAAGGCGATATACCTTTAATTCCCAGTTGGCCGTAACTTTTTCGATGACGTCAAATTAGTGCAAAATCAAAGTTTCTTTGTCGCCGTATAGCTCGAGAACGGGTCGACGGGTGCGGGCGAGAGTAGGCTCGTCGGACGGAGGACGCGGAGACGAAGGTTTACCGCGCGAAAAATTCGCGAAAAATTTTTTACGTGTGCATCGGTAACGCGCGTCGGCCTCGGCGGAGGATAACTTACCGACCACCACCGGCAGTGGTCGGTAACGCTCGGGGGGTATAAGCTGCCGCGTTAAAAATGAAACCCGAATCTCGGCGCATCCACGGTTCAGGGCTGAAAAGGGCCCGAAAGAAAATAACTGATTCAAACGTTCGAATTAAACGGCAACTTCGCGACGCTGACTTCGAATCGGTGGCGAGTGCCGCCACAGTCGCCGCGTTTACTGTACCTTGATAGTTGAGCGAATCGACTTGTTACTTCGAGCTTACGAATCCGATTCTACGTTTAGGTTTACATGTTCCATTCATTTTAAAGGGAGGGGGGTTGGGGGGGAGGATGGCGATGACAGACCAATCGCGCGCCTCCCCGCCACCATCGTCGCTACCGATGACCTCGGGCTCGAGCCGAGCCGAGCCGAGCCGAGCAGGACCGATGGCCCGATGGGCTCCCGGAAAATTCGGGAAGGCGATATACCTTTAATTCCCAGTTAGCCGTAACTTTTTTGATGACGTCAAATTAGTGCAAAATCAAAGTTTCTTTGTCGCCGTATAGCTCGAGAACGGGTCGACGGGTGCGGGCGAGAGTAGGCTCGTCGGACGGAGGACGCGGAGACGAAGGTTTACCGCGCGAAAAATTCGCGAAAATTCGCGAAAAATTTTTCACGTGTGCATCGGTAACGCGCGTCGACCTCGGCGGAGGATAACTTACCGACCTCCACCGGCAGTGGTCGGTAACGCTCGGGGGTATAAGCTGCCGCATTAAAAATGAAACCCGAACTTCGGCGCTTCCACGGTTCAGGGCTGAAAAGGGCCCGAAAGAAAATAACTGATTCAAACGTTCGAATTTAACGCCAACTTCGCGACGCTGACTTCGCATCGGTGGCGAGTGCCGCTACAGTCGCCGCATTTACTCTCCCCTGATAGTTGAGCGAATCGACTTGTAACTTCGAGCTTACGAATCCGATTCTACGTTTAGGTTTACATTTTCCATTAATTTTAAAGGGTGGGGGGGGTGGGGGGTGGTTGGCGATGACAGACCAATCGCGCGCCTCCCCGCCACCACCGTCGCTAACGAAGACCTCGACCTCGAGCCTAGCCGAGCCGAGCCGAGCCGAGCGGGGCCGAAGGCCCGATGGGCTCCCGGAAAATTCGAGGGAAGGCGATATACCTTTAATTCCCAGTTGGCCGTAACTTTTTCGATGACGTCAAATTAGTGCAAAATCAAAGTTTCTTTGTCGCCGTATAGCTCGAGAACGGGTCGACGGGTGCGGGCGAGAGTAGGCTCGTCGGACGGAGGACGCGGAGACGAAGGTTTACCGCGCGAAAAATTCGCGAAAATTCGCGAAAAATTTTTGTACGTGTGCATCGGTGACGTGTCGACCTCGGCGGAGGATAACTTACCGACCACCACCGGCAGTGGTCGGTAACGCTCGGGGGGTATAAGCTGCCACGTTAAAAATGAAACCCGAATCTCGGCGCTTCCACGGTTCAGGGCTGAAAAGGGCAGGAAAGAAAATAACTGATTCAAACGTTCGAATTTAACGGCAATTTCGCGACGCTGACTTCGCATCGGTGGTGAGTGCCGCTACAGTTCCCGCATTTACTCTCCCCAGATAGTTGAGCGAATCGACTAGTGACTTCGAGCTTACGAATCCGATTCTACGTTTAGGTTTACATTTTCCATTAATTTTAAAGGGTGGGGGGTGGGGGGTGGTTGGCGATGACAGACCAATCGAGCGCATCTCCGCCACCATCGTCGCTACCGAAGACCTCGACCTCGAGCCGAGCCGAGCCGAGCGGGGCCGAAGGCCCGATGGGCTCCCGGAAAATTCGGGAAGGCGATATACCTTTAATTCCCAGTTGGCCGTAACTTTTTCGATGACGTCAAATTAGTGCAAAATCAAAGTTTCTTTGTCGCCGTATAGCTCGAGAACGGGTCGACGGGTGCGGGCGAGAGTAGGCTCGTCGGACGGAGGACGCGGAGACGAAGGTTTACCGCGCGAAAAATTCGCGAAAAATTTTTTACGTGTGCATCGGTAACGCGCGTCGGCCTCGGCGGAGGATAACTTACCGACCACCACCGGCAGTGGTCGGTAACGCTCGGGGGGTATAAGCTGCCGCGTTAAAAATGAAACCCGAATCTCGGCGCATCCACGGTTCAGGGCTGAAAAGGGCCCGAAAGAAAATAACTGATTCAAACGTTCGAATTAAACGGCAACTTCGCGACGCTGACTTCGAATCGGTGGCGAGTGCCGCCACAGTCGCCGCGTTTACTGTACCTTGATAGTTGAGCGAATCGACTTGTTACTTCGAGCTTACGAATCCGATTCTACGTTTAGGTTTACATGTTCCATTCATTTTAAAGGGAGGGGGGTTGGGGGGGAGGATGGCGATGACAGACCAATCGCGCGCCTCCCCGCCACCATCGTCGCTACCGATGACCTCGGGCTCGAGCCGAGCCGAGCCGAGCCGAGCAGGACCGATGGCCCGATGGGCTCCCGGAAAATTCGGGAAGGCGATATACCTTTAATTCCCAGTTAGCCGTAACTTTTTTGATGACGTCAAATTAGTGCAAAATCAAAGTTTCTTTGTCGCCGTATAGCTCGAGAACGGGTCGACGGGTGCGGGCGAGAGTAGGCTCGTCGGACGGAGGACGCGGAGACGAAGGTTTACCGCGCGAAAAATTCGCGAAAATTCGCGAAAAATTTTTTACGTGTGCATCGGTAACGCGCGTCGACCTCGGCGGAGGATAACTTACCGACCTCCACCGGCAGTGGTCGGTAACGCTCGGGGGGTATAAGCTGCCGCGTTAAAAATGAAACCCGAACTTCGGCGCTTCCACGGTTCAGGGCTGAAAAGGGCCCGAAAGAAAATAACTGATTCAAACGTTCGAATTTAACGCCAACTTCGCGATGCTGACTTCGCATCGGTGGCGAGTGCCGCTACAGTCGCCGCATTTACTCTCCCCTGATAGTTGAGCGAATCGACTTGTAACTTCGAGCTTACGAATCCGATTCTACGTTTAGGTTTACATTTTCCATTAATTTTAAAGGGTGGGGGGGGTGGGGGGTGGTTGGCGATGACAGACCAATCGCGCGCCTCCCCGCCACCACCGTCGCTAACGAAGACCTCGACCTCGAGCCGAGCCGAGCCGAGCCGAGCCGAGCGGGGCCGAAGGCCCGATGGGCTCCCGGAAAATTCGAGGGAAGGCGATATACCTTTAATTCCCAGTTGGCCGTAACTTTTTCGATGACGTCAAATTAGTGCAAAATCAAAGTTTCTTTGTCGCCGTATAGCTCGAGAACGGGTCGACGGGTGCGGGCGAGAGTAGGCTCGTCGGACGGAGGACGCGGAGACGAAGGTTTACCGCGCGAAAAATTCGCGAAAATTCGCGAAAAATTTTTGTACGTGTGCATCGGTGACGTGTCGACCTCGGCGGAGGATAACTTACCGACCACCACCGGCAGTGGTCGGTAACGCTCGGGGGGTATAAGCTGCCACGTTAAAAATGAAACCCGAATCTCGGCGCTTCCACGGTTCAGGGCTGAAAAGGGCAGGAAAGAAAATAACTGATTCAAACGTTCGAATTTAACGGCAATTTCGCGACGCTGACTTCGCATCGGTGGTGAGTGCCGCTACAGTTCCCGCATTTACTCTCCCCAGATAGTTGAGCGAATCGACTAGTGACTTCGAGCTTACGAATCCGATTCTACGTTTAGGTTTACATTTTCCATTAATTTTAAAGGGTGGGGGGTGGGGGGTGGTTGGCGATGACAGACCAATCGAGCGCATCTCCGCCACCATCGTCGCTACCGAAGACCTCGACCTCGAGCCGAGCCGAGCCGAGCGGGGCCGAAGGCCCGATGGGCTCCCGGAAAATTCGGGAAGGCGATATACCTTTAATTCCCAGTTGGCCGTAACTTTTTCGATGACGTCAAATTAGTGCAAAATCAAAGTTTCTTTGTCGCCGTATAGCTCGAGAACGGGTCGACGGGTGCGGGCGAGAGTAGGCTCGTCGGACGGAGGACGCGGAGACGAAGGTTTACCGCGCGAAAAATTCGCGAAAAATTTTTTACGTGTGCATCGGTAACGCGCGTCGGCCTCGGCGGAGGATAACTTACCGACCACCACCGGCAGTGGTCGGTAACGCTCGGGGGGTATAAGCTGCCGCGTTAAAAATGAAACCCGAATCTCGGCGCATCCACGGTTCAGGGCTGAAAAGGGCCCGAAAGAAAATAACTGATTCAAACGTTCGAATTAAACGGCAACTTCGCGACGCTGACTTCGAATCGGTGGCGAGTGCCGCCACAGTCGCCGCGTTTACTGTACCTTGATAGTTGAGCGAATCGACTTGTTACTTCGAGCTTACGAATCCGATTCTACGTTTAGGTTTACATGTTCCATTCATTTTAAAGGGAGGGGGGTTGGGGGGGAGGATGGCGATGACAGACCAATCGCGCGCCTCCGCGCCACCATCGTCGCTACCGATGACCTCGGGCTCGAGCCGAGCCGAGCCGAGCCGAGCAGGACCGATGGCCCGATGGGCTCCCGGAAAATTCGGGAAGGCGATATACCTTTAATTCCCAGTTAGCCGTAACTTTTTTGATGACGTCAAATTAGTGCAAAATCAAAGTTTCTTTGTCGCCGTATAGCTCGAGAACGGGTCGACGGGTGCGGGCGAGAGTAGGCTCGTCGGACGGAGGACGCGGAGACGAAGGTTTACCGCGCGAAAAATTCGCGAAAATTCGCGAAAAATTTTTTACGTGTGCATCGGTAACGCGCGTCGACCTCGGCGGAGGATAACTTACCGACCTCCACCGGCAGTGGTCGGTAACGCTCGGGGGGTATAAGCTGCCGCGTTAAAAATGAAACCCGAACTTCGGCGCTTCCACGGTTCAGGGCTGAAAAGGGCCCGAAAGAAAATAACTGATTCAAACGTTCGAATTTAACGCCAACTTCGCGACGCTGACTTCGCATCGGTGGCGAGTGCCGCTACAGTCGCCGCATTTACTCTCCCCTGATAGTTGAGCGAATCGACTTGTAACTTCGAGCTTACGAATCCGATTCTACGTTTAGGTTTACATTTTCCATTAATTTTAAAGGGTGGGGGGGGGTGGGGGGTGGTTGGCGATGACAGACCAATCGCGCGCCTCCCCGCCACCACCGTCGCTAACGAAGACCTCGACCTCGAGCCGAGCCGAGCCGAGCCGAGCCGAGCGGGGCCGAAGGCCCGATGGGCTCCCGGAAAATTCGAGGGAAGGCGATATACCTTTAATTCCCAGTTGGCCGTAACTTTTTCGATGATGTCAAATTAGTGCAAAATCAAAGTTTCTTTGTCGCCGTATAGCTCGAGAACGGGTCGACGGGTGCGGGCGAGAGTAGGCTCGTCGGACGGAGGACGCGGAGACGAAGGTTTACCGCGCGAAAAATTCGCGAAAATTCGCGAAAAATTTTTGTACGTGTGCATCGGTGACGTGTCGACCTCGGCGGAGGATAACTTACCGACCACCACCGGCAGTGGTCGGTAACGCTCGGGGGGTATAAGCTGCCACGTTAAAAATGAAACCCGAATCTCGGCGCTTCCACGGTTCAGGGCTGAAAAGGGCACGAAAGAAAATAACTGATTCAAACGTTCGAATTTAACGGCAATTTCGCGACGCTGACTTCGCATCGGTGGTGAGTGCCGCTACAGTTCCCGCATTTACTCTCCCCAGATAGTTGAGCGAATCGACTAGTAACTTCGAGCTTACGAATCCGATTCTACGTTTAGGTTTACATTTTCCATTAATTTTAAAGGGTGGGGGGGGTGGGGGGTGGTTGGCGATGACAGACCAATCGAGCGCATCTCCGCCACCATCGTCGCTACCGAAGACCTCGACCTCGAGCCGAGCCGAGCCGAGCGGGGCCGAAGGCCCGATGGGCTCCCGGGAAATTCGAGGGAAGGCGATATACCTTTAATTCCCAGTTGGCCGTAACTTTTTCGATGACGTCAAATTAGTGCAAAATCAAAGTTTCTTTGTCGCCGTATAGCTCGAGAACGGGTCGACGGGTGCGGGCGAGAGTAGGCTCGTCGGACGGAGGACGCGGAGACGAAGGTTTACCGCGCGAAAAATTCGCGAAAAATTTTTTACGTGTGCATCGGTAACGCGCGTCGGCCTCGGCGGAGGATAACTTACCGACCACCACCGGCAGTGGTCGGTAACTCTCGGGGGGTATAAGCTGCCGCGTTAAAAATGAAACCCGAATCTCGGCGCTTCCACGGTTCAGGGCTGAAAAGGGCCCGAAAGAAAATAACTGATTCAAACGTTCGAATTTAACGCCAATTTCGCGACGCTGACTTCGCATCGGTGGTGAGTGCCGCTACAGTCGCCGCAGTTACTCTCCCCTGATAGTTGAGCGAATCGACTTGTAACTTCGAGCTTACGAATCCGATTCTACGTTTAGGTTTACATTTTCCATTAATTTTAAAGGGTGGGGGGGTGGGGGGTGGTTGGCGATGACAGACCAATCGCGCGCCTCCCCGCCACCACCGTCGCTAACGAAGACCTCGACCTCGAGCCGAGCCGAGCCGAGCCGAGCGGGGCCGAAGGCCCGATGGGCTCCCGGAAAATTCGAGGGAAGGCGATATACCTTTAATTCCCAGTTTGCCGTAACTTTTTCGATGACGTCAAATTAGTGCAAAATCAAAGTTTCTTTGTCGCCGTATAGCTCGAGAACGGGTCGACGGGTGCGGGCGAGAGTAGGCTCTTCGGACGGAGGACGCGGAGACGAAGGTTTACCGCGCGAAAAATTCGCGAAAATTCGCGAAAAATTTTTGTACGTGTGCATCGGTGACGTGTCGACCTCGGCGGAGGATAACTTACCGACCACCACCGGCAGTGGTCGGTAACGCTCGGGGGGTATAAGCTGCCGCGTTAAAAATGAAACCCGAACTTCGGCGCTTCCACGGTTCAGGGCTGAAAAGGGCCCGAAAGAAAATAACTGATTCAAACGTTCGAATTTAACGCCAACTTCGCGACGCTGACTTCGCATCGGTGGCGAGTGCCGCTACAGTCGCCGCATTTACTCTCCCCTGATAGTTGAGCGAATCGACTTGTAACTTCGAGCTTACGAATCCGATTCTACGTTTAGGTTTACATTTTCCATTAATTTTAAAGGGTGGGGGGGGGTGGGGGGTGGTTGGCGATGACAGACCAATCGCGCGCCTCCCCGCCACCACCGTCGCTAACGAAGACCTCGACGTCGAGCCGAGCCGAGCCGAGCGGGGCCGAAGGCCCGATGGGCTCCCGGAAAATTCGGGAAGGCGATATACCTTTAATTCCCAGTTGGCCGTAACTTTTTCGATGACGTCAAATTAGTGCAAAATCAAAGTTTCTTTGTCGCCGTATAGCTCGAGAACGGGTCGACGGGTGCGGGCGAGAGTAGGCTCGTCGGACGGAGGACGCGGAGACGAAGGTTTACCGCGCGAAAAATTCGCGAAAAATTTTTTACGTGTGCATCGGTAACGCGCGTCGGCCTCGGCGGAGGATAACTTACCGACCACCACCGGCAGTGGTCGGTAACGCTCGGGGGGTATAAGCTGCCGCGTTAAAAATGAAACCCGAATCTCGGTGCTTCCACGGTTCAGGGCTGAAAAGGGCCCGAAAGAAAATAACTGATTCAAACGTTCGAATTTAACGCCAATTTCGCGACGCTGACTTCGCATCGGTGGTGAGTGCCGCTACAGTCGCCGCATTTACTCTGCCCTGATAGTTGAGCGAATCGACTTGTAACTTCGAGGTTACGAATCCGATTCTACGTTTAGGTTTACATGTTCCATTCATTTTAAAGGGAGGCGGGTTGGGGGGGGGATGGCGATGGCAGACCAATCGCGCGCCTCCCCGCCACCATCTTCGCTACCGATGACCTCGGGCTCGAGCCGAGCGGAGCCGAGCCGAGCGGGACCGATGGCCCGATGGGCTCCCGGAAAATTCGGGAAGGCGATATACCTTTAATTCCCAGTTGGCCTTAACTTTTTCGATGACGTCAAATTAGTGCAAAATCAAACTTTCTTTGTCGCCGTATAGCTCGAGAACGGGTCGACGGGTGCGGGCGAGAGTAGGCTCGTCGGACGGAGGACGCGGAGACGAAGGTTTACCGCGCGAAAAATTCGCGACAATTCGCGAAAAATTATTTACGTGTGCATCGGTAACGCGCGTCGACCTCGGCGGAGGATAACTTACCGACCACCACCGGCAGTGGTCGGTAACGCTCGGGGGGTATAAGCTGCCGCGTTAAAAATGAAACCCGAATCTCGGCGCATCCACGGTTCAGGGCTGAAAAGGGCCCGAAAGAAAATAACTGATTCAAACGTTCGAATTTAACGGCAACTTCGCGACGCTGACTTCGAATCGGTGGCGAGTGCCGCCACAGTCGCCGCGTTTACCGTACCTTGATAGTTGAGCGAATCGACTTGTTACTTCGAGCTTACGAATCCGATTCTACGTTTAGGTTTACATGTTCCATTCATTTTAAAGGGAGGGGGGTTGGGGGGGAGGATGGCGATGACAGACCAATCGCGCGCCTCCCCGCCACCATCGTCGCTACCGATGACCTCGGGCTCGAGCCGAGCCGAGCCGAGCCGAGCAGGACCGATGGCCCGATGGGCTCCCGGAAAATTCGGGAAGGCGATATACCTTTAATTCCCAGTTAGCCGTAACTTTTTTGATGACGTCAAATTAGTGCAAAATCAAAGTTTCTTTGTAGCCGTATAGCTCGAGAACGGGTCGACGGGTGCGGGCGAGAGTAGGCTCGTCGGACGCAGGACGCGGAGACGAAGGTTTACCGCGCGAAAAATTCGCGAAAATTCGCGAAAAATTTTTTACGTGTGCATCGGTAACGCGCGTCGACCTCGGCGGAGGATAACTTACTGACCTCCACCGGCAGTGGTCGGTAACGCTCGGGGGGTATAAGCTGCCGCGTTAAAAATGAAACCCGAACTTCGGCGCTTCCACGGTTCAGGGCTGAAAAGGGCCCGAAAGAAAATAACTGATTCAAACGTTCGAATTTAACGCCAACTTCGCGACGCTGACTTCGCATCGGTGGCGAGTGCCGCTACAGTCGCCGCATTTACTCTCCCCTGATAGTTGAGCGAATCGACTTGTAACTTCGAGCTTACGAATCCGATTCTACGTTTAGGTTTACATTTTCCATTAATTTTAAAGGGTGGGGGGGGGGTGGGGGGTGGTTGGCGATGACAGACCAATCGCGCGCCTCCCCGCCACCACCGTCGCTAACGAAGACCTCGACCTCGAGCCGAGCCGAGCCGAGCCGAGCCGAGCGGGGCCGAAGGCCCGATGGGCTCCCGGAAAATTCGGGAAGGCGATATACCTTTAATTCCCAGTTGGCCGTAACTTTTTCGATGACGTCAAATTAGTGCAAAATCAAAGTTTCTTTGTCGCCGTATAGCTCGAGAACGGGTCGACGGGTGCGGGCGAGAGTAGGCTAGTCGGACGGAGGACGCGGAGACGAAGGTTTACCGCGCGAAAAATTCGCGAAAAATTTTTTACGTGTGCATCGGTAACGCGCGTCGGCCTCGGCGGAGGATAACTTACCGACCACCACCGGCAGTGGTCGGTAACGCTCGGGGGGTATAAGCTGCCGCGTTAAAAATGAAACCCGAATCTCGGCGCATCCACGGTTCAGGGCTGAAAAGGGCCCGAAAGAAAATAACTGATTCAAACGTTCGAATTAAACGGCAACTTCGCGACGCTGACTTCGAATCGGTGGCGAGTGCCGCCACAGTCGCCGCGTTTACTGTACCTTGATAGTTGAGCGAATCGACTTGTTACTTCGAGCTTACGAATCCGATTCTACGTTTAGGTTTACATGTTCCATTCATTTTAAAGGGAGGGGGGTTGGGGGGGAGGATGGCGATGACAGACCAATCGCGCGCCTCCCCGCCACCATCGTCGCTACCGATGACCTCGGGCTCGAGCCGAGCCGAGCCGAGCCGAGCAGGACCGATGGCCCGATGGGCTCCCGGAAAATTCGGGAAGGCGATATACCTTTAATTCCCAGTTAGCCGTAACTTTTTTGATGACGTCAAATTAGTGCAAAATCAAAGTTTCTTTGTCGCCGTATAGCTCGAGAACGGGTCGACGGGTGCGGGCGAGAGTAGGCTCGTCGGACGGAGGACGCGGAGACGAAGGTTTACCGCGCGAAAAATTCGCGAAAATTCGCGAAAAATTTTTTACGTGTGCATCGGTAACGCGCGTCGACCTCGGCGGAGGATAACTTACCGACCTCCACCGGCAGTGGTCGGTAACGCTCGGGGGGTATAAGCTGCCGCGTTAAAAATGAAACCCGAACTTCGGCGCTTCCACGGTTCAGGGCTGAAAAGGGCCCGAAAGGAAATAACTGATTCAAACGTTCGAATTTAACGCCAACTTCGCGACGCTGACTTCGCATCGGTGGCGAGTGCCGCTACAGTCGCCGCATTTACTCTCCCCTGATAGTTGAGCGAATCGACTTGTAACTTCGAGCTTACGAATCCGATTCTACGTTTAGGTTTACATTTTCCATTAATTTGAAAGGGTGGGGGGGGGTGGGGGGTGGTTGGCGATGACAGACCAATCGCGCGCCTCCCCGCCACCACCGTCGCTAACGAAGACCTCGACCTCGAGCCGAGCCGAGCCGAGCCGAGCCGAGCGGGGCCGAAGGCCCGATGGGCTCCCGGAAAATTCGAGGGAAGGCGATATACCTTTAATTCCCAGTTGGCCGTAACTTTTTCGATGACGTCAAATTAGTGCAAAATCAAAGTTTCTTTGTCGCCGTATAGCTCGAGAACGGGTCGACGGGTGCGGGCGAGAGTAGGCTCGTCGGACGGAGGACGCGGAGACGAAGGTTTACCGCGCGAAAAATTCGCGAAAATTCGCGAAAAATTTTTGTACGTGTGCATCGGTGACGTGTCGACCTCGGCGGAGGATAACTTACCGACCACCACCGGCAGTGGTCGGTAACGCTCGGGGGGTATAAGCTGCCACGTTAAAAATGAAACCCGAATCTCGGCGCTTCCACGGTTCAGGGCTGAAAAGGGCACGAAAGAAAATAACTGATTCAAACGTTCGAATTTAACGGCAATTTCGCGACGCTGACTTCGCATCGGTGGTGAGTGCCGCTACAGTTCCCGCATTTACTCTCCCCAGATAGTTGAGCGAATCGACTAGTAACTTCGAGCTTACGAATCCGATTCTACGTTTAGGTTTACATTTTCCATTAATTTTAAAGGGTGGGGGGGTGGGGGGTGGTTGGCGATGACAGACCAATCGAGCGCATCTCCGCCACCATCGTCGCTACCGAAGACCTCGACCTCGAACCGAGCCGAGCCGAGCGGGGCCGAAGGCCCGATGGGCTCCCGGAAAATTCGGGAAGGCGATATACCTTTAATTCCCAGTTGGCCGTAACTTTTTCGATGACGTCAAATTAGTGCAAAATCAAAGTTTCTTTGTCGCCGTATAGCTCGAGAACGGGTCGACGGGTGCGGGCGAGAGTAGGCTCGTCGGACGGAGGACGCGGAGACGAAGGTTTACCGCGCGAAAAATTCGCGAAAAATTTTTTACGTGTGCATCGGTAACGCGCGTCGGCCTCGGCGGAGGATAACTTACCGACCACCACCGGCAGTGGTCGGTAACGCTCGGGGGGTATAAGCTGCCGCGTTAAAAATGAAACCCGAATCTCGGTGCTTCCACGGTTCAGGGCTGAAAAGGGCCCGAAAGAAAATAACTGATTCAAACGTTCGAATTTAACGCCAATTTCGCGACGCTGACTTCGCATCGGTGGTGAGTGCCGCTACAGTCGCCGCATTTACTCTGCCCTGATAGTTGAGCGAATCGACTTGTAACTTCGAGGTTACGAATCCGATTCTACGTTTAGGTTTACATGTTCCATTCATTTTAAAGGGAGGCGGGTTGGGGGGGGGATGGCGATGGCAGACCAATCGCGCGCCTCCCCGCCACCATCTTCGCTACCGATGACCTCGGGCTCGAGCCGAGCGGAGCCGAGCCGAGCGGGACCGATGGCCCGATGGGCTCCCGGAAAATTCGGGAAGGCGATATACCTTTAATTCCCAGTTGGCCTTAACTTTTTCGATGACGTCAAATTAGTGCAAAATCAAACTTTCTTTGTCGCCGTATAGCTCGAGAACGGGTCGACGGGTGCGGGCGAGAGTAGGCTCGTCGGACGGAGGACGCGGAGACGAAGGTTTACCGCGCGAAAAATTCGCGACAATTCGCGAAAAATTATTTACGTGTGCATCGGTAACGCGCGTCGACCTCGGCGGAGGATAACTTACCGACCACCACCGGCAGTGGTCGGTAACGCTCGGGGGGTATAAGCTGCCGCGTTAAAAATGAAACCCGAATCTCGGCGCATCCACGGTTCAGGGCTGAAAAGGGCCCGAAAGAAAATAACTGATTCAAACGTTCGAATTTAACGGCAACTTCGCGACGCTGACTTCGAATCGGTGGCGAGTGCCGCCACAGTCGCCGCGTTTACCGTACCTTGATAGTTGAGCGAATCGACTTGTTACTTCGAGCTTACGAATCCGATTCTACGTTTAGGTTTACATGTTCCATTCATTTTAAAGGGAGGGGGGTTGGGGGGGAGGATGGCGATGACAGACCAATCGCGCGCCTCCCCGCCACCATCGTCGCTACCGATGACCTCGGGCTCGAGCCGAGCCGAGCCGAGCCGAGCAGGACCGATGGCCCGATGGGCTCCCGGAAAATTCGGGAAGGCGATATACCTTTAATTCCCAGTTAGCCGTAACTTTTTTGATGACGTCAAATTAGTGCAAAATCAAAGTTTCTTTGTAGCCGTATAGCTCGAGAACGGGTCGACGGGTGCGGGCGAGAGTAGGCTCGTCGGACGGAGGACGCGGAGACGAAGGTTTACCGCGCGAAAAATTCGCGAAAATTCGCGAAAAATTTTTGTACGTGTGCATCGGTGACGTGTCGACCTCGGCGGAGGATAACTTACCGACCACCACCGGCAGTGGTCGGTAACGCTCGGGGGGTATAAGCTGCCACGTTAAAAATGAAACCCGAATCTCGGCGCTTCCACGGTTCAGGGCTGAAAAGGGCAGGAAAGAAAATAACTGATTCAAACGTTCGAATTTAACGGCAATTTCGCGACGCTGACTTCGCATCGGTGGTGAGTGCCGCTACAGTTCCCGCATTTACTCTCCCCAGATAGTTGAGCGAATCGACTAGTGACTTCGAGCTTACGAATCCGATTCTACGTTTAGGTTTACATTTTCCATTAATTTTAAAGGGTGGGGGGTGGGGGGTGGTTGGCGATGACAGACCAATCGAGCGCATCTCCGCCACCATCGTCGCTACCGAAGACCTCGACCTCGAGCCGAGCCGAGCCGAGCGGGGCCGAAGGCCCGATGGGCTCCCGGAAAATTCGGGAAGGCGATATACCTTTAATTCCCAGTTGGCCGTAACTTTTTCGATGACGTCAAATTAGTGCAAAATCAAAGTTTCTTTGTCGCCGTATAGCTCGAGAACGGGTCGACGGGTGCGGGCGAGAGTAGGCTAGTCGGACGGAGGACGCGGAGACGAAGGTTTACCGCGCGAAAAATTCGCGAAAAATTTTTTACGTGTGCATCGGTAACGCGCGTCGGCCTCGGCGGAGGATAACTTACCGACCACCACCGGCAGTGGTCGGTAACGCTCGGGGGGTATAAGCTGCCGCGTTAAAAATGAAACCCGAATCTCGGCGCATCCACGGTTCAGGGCTGAAAAGGGCCCGAAAGAAAATAACTGATTCAAACGTTCGAATTAAACGGCAACTTCGCGACGCTGACTTCGAATCGGTGGCGAGTGCCGCCACAGTCGCCGCGTTTACTGTACCTTGATAGTTGAGCGAATCGACTTGTTACTTCGAGCTTACGAATCCGATTCTACGTTTAGGTTTACATGTTCCATTCATTTTAAAGGGAGGGGGGTTGGGGGGGAGGATGGCGATGACAGACCAATCGCGCGCCTCCCCGCCACCATCGTCGCTACCGATGACCTCGGGCTCGAGCCGAGCCGAGCCGAGCCGAGCAGGACCGATGGCCCGATGGGCTCCCGGAAAATTCGGGAAGGCGATATACCTTTAATTCCCAGTTAGCCGTAACTTTTTTGATGACGTCAAATTAGTGCAAAATCAAAGTTTCTTTGTCGCCGTATAGCTCGAGAACGGGTCGACGGGTGCGGGCGAGAGTAGGCTCGTCGGACGGAGGACGCGGAGACGAAGGTTTACCGCGCGAAAAATTCGCGAAAATTCGCGAAAAATTTTTTACGTGTGCATCGGTAACGCGCGTCGACCTCGGCGGAGGATAACTTACCGACCTCCACCGGCAGTGGTCGGTAACGCTCGGGGGGTATAAGCTGCCGCGTTAAAAATGAAACCCGAACTTCGGCGCTTCCACGGTTCAGGGCTGAAAAGGGCCCGAAAGGAAATAACTGATTCAAACGTTCGAATTTAACGCCAACTTCGCGACGCTGACTTCGCATCGGTGGCGAGTGCCGCTACAGTCGCCGCATTTACTCTCCCCTGATAGTTGAGCGAATCGACTTGTAACTTCGAGCTTACGAATCCGATTCTACGTTTAGGTTTACATTTTCCATTAATTTTAAAGGGTGGGGGGGGGGTGGGGGGTGGTTGGCGATGACAGACCAATCGCGCGCCTCCCCGCCACCACCGTCGCTAACGAAGACCTCGACCTCGAGCCGAGCCGAGCCGAGCCGAGCCGAGCCGAGCCGAGCGGGGCCGAAGGCCCGATGGGCTCCCGGAAAATTCGAGGGAAGGCGATATACCTTTAATTCCCAGTTGGCCGTAACTTTTTCGATGACGTCAAATTAGTGCAAAATCAAAGTTTCTTTGTCGCCGTATAGCTCGAGAACGGGTCGACGGGTGCGGGCGAGAGTAGGCTCGTCGGACGGAGGACGCGGAGACGAAGGTTTACCGCGCGAAAAATTCGCGAAAATTCGCGAAAAATTTTTGTACGTGTGCATCGGTGACGTGTCGACCTCGGCGGAGGATAACTTACCGACCACCACCGGCAGTGGTCGGTAACGCTCGGGGGGTATAAGCTGCCACGTTAAAAATGAAACCCGAATCTCGGCGCTTCCACGGTTCAGGGCTGAAAAGGGCACGAAAGAAAATAACTGATTCAAACGTTCGAATTTAACGGCAATTTCGCGACGCTGACTTCGCATCGGTGGTGAGTGCCGCTACAGTTCCCGCATTTACTCTCCCCAGATAGTTGAGCGAATCGACTAGTAACTTCGAGCTTACGAATCCGATTCTACGTTTAGGTTTACATTTTCCATTAATTTTAAAGGGTGGGGGGGTGGGGGGTGGTTGGCGATGACAGACCAATCGAGCGCATCTCCGCCACCATCGTCGCTACCGAAGACCTCGACCTCGAACCGAGCCGAGCCGAGCGGGGCCGAAGGCCCGATGGGCTCCCGGAAAATTCGGGAAGGCGATATACCTTTAATTCCCAGTTGGCCGTAACTTTTTCGATGACGTCAAATTAGTGCAAAATCAAAGTTTCTTTGTCGCCGTATAGCTCGAGAACGGGTCGACGGGTGCGGGCGAGAGTAGGCTCGTCGGACGGAGGACGCGGAGACGAAGGTTTACCGCGCGAAAAATTCGCGAAAAATTTTTTACGTGTGCATCGGTAACGCGCGTCGGCCTCGGCGGAGGATAACTTACCGACCACCACCGGCAGTGGTCGGTAACGCTCGGGGGGTATAAGCTGCCGCGTTAAAAATGAAACCCGAATCTCGGTGCTTCCACGGTTCAGGGCTGAAAAGGGCCCGAAAGAAAATAACTGATTCAAACGTTCGAATTTAACGCCAATTTCGCGACGCTGACTTCGCATCGGTGGTGAGTGCCGCTACAGTCGCCGCATTTACTCTGCCCTGATAGTTGAGCGAATCGACTTGTAACTTCGAGGTTACGAATCCGATTCTACGTTTAGGTTTACATGTTCCATTCATTTTAAAGGGAGGCGGGTTGGGGGGGGGGATGGCGATGGCAGACCAATCGCGCGCCTCCCCGCCACCATCTTCGCTACCGATGACCTCGGGCTCGAGCCGAGCCGAGCCGAGCCGAGCAGGACCGATGGCCCGATGGGCTCCCGGAAAATTCGGGAAGGCGATATACCTTTAATTCCCAGTTAGCCGTAACTTTTTTGATGACGTCAAATTAGTGCAAAATCAAAGTTTCTTTGTCGCCGTATAGCTCGAGAACGGGTCGACGGGTGCGGGCGAGAGTAGGCTCGTCGGACGGAGGACGCGGAGACGAAGGTTTACCGCGCGAAAAATTCGCGAAAATTCGCGAAAAATTTTTCACGTGTGCATCGGTAACGCGCGTCGACCTCGGCGGAGGATAACTTACCGACCTCCACCGGCAGTGGTCGGTAACGCTCGGGGGGTATAAGCTGCCGCGTTAAAAATGAAACCCGAACTTCGGCGCTTCCACGGTTCAGGGCTGAAAAGGGCCCGAAAGAAAATAACTGATTCAAACGTTCGAATTTAACGCCAACTTCGCGACGCTGACTTCGCATCGGTGGCGAGTGCCGCTACAGTCGCCGCATTTACTCTCCCCTGATAGTTGAGCGAATCGACTTGTAACTTCGAGCTTACGAATCCGATTCTACGTTTAGGTTTACATTTTCCATTAATTTTAAAGGGTGGGGGGGGGGGTGGGGGGTGGTTGGCGATGACAGACCAATCGCGCGCCTCCCCGCCACCACCGTCGCTAACGAAGACCTCGACCTCGAGCCGAGCCGAGCCGAGCCGAGCCGAGCGGGGCCGAAGGCCCGATGGGCTCCCGGAAAATTCGGGAAGGCGATATACCTTGTGACGTTGCAACCTTTGCGACGTCCCTTCTCCGTTAATTCCGCGCATATTTGAGAGCGATAAGGGACCGGACCGCCCTCTAACGGGACACGTTACCGATACAGGATTCGAGAGCGCTCCTCTAAGAGATTCCGATATTATCGAGGACCTCCTAATGACATCTGTCGCGCGTGCCGAGAACGGCAAGTTTCAGGGCCGTATATGGAACGCGCAGAAGGAACCACCGATCGTCCGAATTGTCACGGGAAATGAACAATCGCCCCAAGGCCAGGAAGCTCCCGACGGAAAAGCGAATGGCCGTTTCGAGAAATTAGAGCTTGGTGCGAGGACACTCGGCCAACAAACCGGAGGCGCCGCCAGGACAGAAGCTCTCTTAAACATCTCGTCCAAGGTGACGCACTGGAAGACCTGACGCCGTCTCGCCCCGGCAAGGGAGAGCTACCCCGGGGTCGGTGCCCTCGTAGCCAAGAAGAGGAAGCCCCTCCGCTGGTCAAGTCGAGCGATAGGCTCCTTGACCAATTTCGTGATTGCCCGGGGCCCTAGGGCGCGAAGAGGGAACGCTCCTGTGCCGCCGAGTTACGCCGTGGAAACACGCCATAGGCAATTCGGAAAAGCGGTCGAGTGGGGGGAACCGAGTTCGATCCGCTAGATTGCCGAAAATCGATGGATCACTGTCGCGCTGGCTCTCGTTATCGCATGTCGTGCGTTCTGCACTCGCGTTGCGAACTAATTGTAACTTAGCGTCGGGAAACCGAGAAGTGCCCGTTGGAGGTTTTCGTGGTGTCTAGGATGAAGTCCACCTACGCTCCGGCCGTGCCTCACGCTCTATCGAGAGCAGTTCCGAAAAAGGGCATCGAAAACGAGAAACGGTAAGCCGCACTTGTGATCCATTCGGTATTTCGTTGCGCGACGGCTCGACCTTCGTCGCGAGAGGACGAATGCTTCCCATTCCGTCCTCGATAATTCGCTCGCGTTCGTTTCGGGAATGCTTTGAGATTTCGAGATTATTTTGAGAGTTTTCGTCTCTAAATTACGTGCGAAAGAGTGTCCTAAGAGGAGTCGCGTTTCGTGAGAGTAAATCTTTTCGGTCTCTTCGTGTTTCTCGAATCCTGTGTCTCTCGCCGAACATCGTAGGGTTTTCGTCGGCGTTCGATCGCGTAAATGTTAGCGTACGCGTCGGGGCGAATCACGGGCGGAAGTCATCGCGACAGTCTCGCAGTTCGCCGGTCATCTGCGCCTCGCGTTCCGAAGTTCGTTGCGAACGAAATCACGGTAATTGTCAGCGGTATCGTGCGAGCAAAATCGGTAAGACAACCGCGCGGCGAACGACCATCTTCTCGCTATCTTGTATGAAGAGCGCGGGCTCTCGGGTCGCGGTCACGTGGCCGCAGATTTTGTAATTTAACGACTGCTACAATAAATAGCTCGAGACCATATCGTAGTCGAATTACTCGATTCCCTGTGAGATCCGTCCTGCCGAGAGGGCTGTCCTAGTCATCCCGTGTTCGAACCATCTGGCCCCGTCGCGACGTCATTTTCGATCCGCGTGTCTCGAAGATTCGGCTCTCGACCTCGGCTTCTCCGAGCTCGAGCCTTGTTCTGCGTTCCGTGTGGCATCCTTGCGGTGCCTGGCGCCCGAACCTTTCGTTTGTCGTGAGGAAATCGTCGAATCCTCGAGTCTCGTTTGTCTCGGGCGGACCGCGTGTACTCGGCTTGCACGCGGCCTGGTCTCAGCGCCTGCAAGGCCCGAAGTTGACCGGCTTCCGCGAGTCAAACCGCTCGTCGGAAAAAGGTTAACGTGGCAACCTTTAATTCCCAGTTGGCCGTAACTTTTTCGATGACGTCAAATTAGTGCAAAATCAAAGTTTCTTTGTCGCCGTATAGATCGAGAACGGGTCGACGGGTGCGGGCGAGAGTAGGCTCGTCGGACGGAGGACGCGGAGACGAAGGTTTACCGCGCGAAAAATTCGCGAAAAATTTTTTACGTGTGCATCGGTAACGCGCGTCGGCCTCGGCGGAGGATAACTTACCGACCACCACCGGCAGTGGTCGGTAACGCTCGGGGGGTATAAGCTGCCGCGTTAAAAATGAAACCCGAATCTCGGCGCTTCCACGGTTCAGGGCTGAAAAGGGCCCGAAAGAAAATAACTGATTCAAACGTTCCAATTTAACGGCAATTTCGCGACGCTGACTTCGCATCGGTGGTGAGTGCCGCTACAGTCGCCGCATTTACTCTGCCCTGATAGTTGAGCGGATCGACTTGTAACTTCGAGGTTACGAATCCGATTCTACGTTTAGGTTTACATGTTCCATTCATTTTAAAGGGAGGCGGGTTGGGGGGGGGGGATGGCGATGGCAGACCAATCGCGCGCCTCCCCGCCACCATCTTCGCTACCGATGACCTCGGGCTCGAGCCGAGCCGAGCAGGACCGATGGCCCGATGGGCTCCCGGAAAATTCGAGGGAAGGCGATATACCTTTAATTCCCAGTTGGCCGTAACTTTTTCGATGACGTCAAATTAGTGCAAAATCAAACTTTCTTTGTCGCCGTATAGCTCGAGAACGGGTCGACGGGTGCGGGCGAGAGTAGGCTCGTCGGACGGAGGACGCGGAGACGAAGGTTTACCGCGCGAAAAATTCGCGAAAAATTTTTTACGTGTGCATCGGTAACGCGCGTCGGCCTCGGCGGAGGATAACTTACCGACCACCACCGGCAGTGGTCGGTAACGCTCGGGGGGTATAAGCTGCCACGTTAAAAATGAAACCCGAATCTCGGCGCTTCCACGGTTCAGGGCTGAAAAGGGCACGAAAGAAAATAACTGATTCAAACGTTCGAATTTAACGGCAATTTCGCGACGCTGACTTCGCATCGGTGGTGAGTGCCGCTACAGATCCCGCATTTACTCTCCCCAGATAGTTGAGCGGATCGACTTGTAACTTCGAGGTTACGAATCCGATTCTACGTTTAGGTTTACATGTTCCATTCATTTTAAAGGGAGGCGGGTTGGGGGGGGGGATGGCGATGGCAGACCAATCGCGCGCCTCCCCGCCACCATCTTCGCTACCGATGACCTCGGGCTCGAGCCGAGCCGAGCAGGACCGATGGCCCGATGGGCTCCCGGAAAATTCGAGGGAAGGCGATATACCTTTAATTCCCAGTTGGCCGTAACTTTTTCGATGACGTCAAATTAGTGCAAAATCAAACTTTCTTTGTCGCCGTATAGCTCGAGAACGGGTCGACGGGTGCGGGCGAGAGTAGGCTCGTCGGACGGAGGACGCGGAGACGAAGGTTTACCGCGCGAAAAATTCGCGAAAATTCGCGAAAAATTTTTGTACGTGTGCATCGGTGACGTGTCGACCTCGGCGGAGGATAACTTACCGACCACCACCGGCAGTGGTCGGTAACGCTCGGGGGGTATAAGCTGCCACGTTAAAAATGAAACCCGAATCTCGGCGCTTCCACGGTTCAGGGCTGAAAAGGGCACGAAAGAAAATAACTGATTCAAACGTTCGAATTTAACGGCAATTTCGCGACGCTGACTTCGCATCGGTGGTGAGTGCCGCTACAGTTCCCGCATTTACTCTCCCCAGATAGTTGAGCGAATCGACTAGTAACTTCGAGCTTACGAATCCGATTCTACGTTTAGGTTTACATTTTCCATTAATTTTAAAGGGTGGGGGGGTGGGGGTGGTTGGCGATGACAGACCAATCGAGCGCATCTCCGCCACCATCGTCGCTACCGAAGACCTCGACCTCGAGCCGAGCCGAGCCGAGCCGAGCGGGGCCGAAGGCCCGATGGGCTCCCGGAAAATTCGAGGGAAGGCGATATACCCTTAATTCCCAGTTGGCCGTAACTTTTTCGATGACGTCAAATTAGTGCAAAATCAAAGTTTCTTTGTCGCCGTATAGCTCGAGAACGGGTCGACGGGTGCGGGCGAGAGTAGGCTCGTCGGACGGAGGACGCGGAGACGAAGGTTTACCGCGCGAAAAATTCGCGAAAATTCGCGAAAAATTTTTTACGTGTGCATCGGTAACGCGCGTCGGCCTCGGCGGAGGATAACTTACCGACCACCACCGGCAGTGGTCGGTAACGCTCGGGGGGTATAAGCTGCCGCGTTAAAAATGAAACCCGAATCTCGGCGCATCCACGGTTCAGGGCTGAAAAGGGCCCGAAAGAAAATAACTGATTCAAACGTTCGAATTTAACGCCAACTTCGCGACGCTGACTTCGCATCGGTGGCGAGTGCCGCTACAGTCGCCGCATTTACTCTCCCCTGATAGTTGAGCGAATCGACTTGTAACTTCGAGCTTACGAATCCGATTCTACGTTTAGGTTTACATTTTCCATTAATTTTAAAGGGTGGGGGGGGGGGGTGGGGGGTGGTTGGCGATGACAGACCAATCGCGCGCCTCCCCGCCACCACCGTCGCTAACGAAGACCTCGACCTCGAGCCGAGCCGAGCGGGGCCGAAGGCCCGATGGGCTCCCGGAAAATTCGAGGGAAGGCGATATACCTTTAATTCCCAGTTGGCCGTAACTTTTTCGATGACGTCAAATTAGTGCAAAATCAAAGTTTCTTTGTCGCCGTATAGCTCGAGAACGGGTCGACGGGTGCGGGCGAGAGTAGGCTCGTCGGACGGAGGACGCGGAGACGAAGGTTTACCGCGCGAAAAATTCGCGAAAATTCGCGAAAAATTTTTGTACGTGTGCATCGGTGACGTGTCGACCTCGGCGGAGGATAACTTACCGACCACCACCGGCAGTGGTCGGTAACGCTCGGGGGGTATAAGCTGCCACGTTAAAAATGAAACCCGAATCTCGGCGCTTCCACGGTTCAGGGCTGAAAAGGGCACGAAAGAAAATAACTGATTCAAACGTTCGAATTTAACGGCAATTTCGCGACGCTGACTTCTCATCGGTGGTGAGTGCCGCTACAGTCCCCGCATTTACTCTCCCCAGATAGTTGAGCGAATCGACTAGTAACTTCGAGCTTACGAATCCGAGTCTACGTTTAGGTTTACATTTTCCATTAATTTTAAAGGGTGGGGGGGGGGTGGGGGGTGGTTGGCGATGACAGACCAATCGAGCGCATCTCCGCCACCATCGTCGCTACCGAAGACCTCGACCTCGAGCCGAGCCGAGCCGAGCGGGGCCGAAGGCCCGATGGGCTCCCGGAAAATTCGGGAAGGCGATATACCTTTAATTCCCAGTTGGCCGTAACTTTTTCGATGACGTCAAATTAGTGCAAAATCAAAGTTTCTTTGTCGCCGTATAGCTCGAGAACGGGTCGACGGGTGCGGGCGAGAGTAGGCTCGTCGGACGGAGGACGCGGAGACGAAGGTTTACCGCGCGAAAAATTCGCGAAAAATTTTTTACGTGTGCATCGGTAACGCGCGTCGGCCTCGGCGGAGGATAACTTACCGACCACCACCGGCAGTGGTCGGTAACGCTCGGGGGGTATAAGCTGCCGCGTTAAAAATGAAACCCGAATCTCGGCGCTTCCACGGTTCAGGGCTGAAAAGGGCCCGAAAGAAAATAACTGATTCAAACGTTCGAATTTAACGCCAATTTCGCGACGCTGACTTCGCATCGGTGGTGAGTGCCGCTACAGTCGCCGCATTTACTCTGCCCTGATAGTTGAGCGAATCGACTTGTAACTTCGAGGTTACGAATCCGATTCTACGTTTAGGTTTACATGTTCCATTCATTTTAAAGGGAGGCGGGTTGGGGGGGGGATGGCGATGGCAGACCAATCGCGCGCCTCCCCGCCACCATCTTCGCTACCGATGACCTCGGGCTCGAGCCGAGCCGAGCCGAGCCGAGCGGGACCGATGGCCCGATGGGCTCCCGGAAAATTCGGGGAGGCGATATACCTTTAATTCCCAGTTGGCCGTAACTTTTTCGATGACGTCAAATTAGTGCAAAATCAAACTTTCTTTGTCGCCGTATAGCTCGAGAACGGGTCGACGGGTGCGGGCGAGAGTAGGCTCGTCGGACGGAGGACGCGGAGACGAAGGTTTACCGCGCGAAAAATTCGCGAAAAATTTTTTACGTGTGCATCGGTAACGCGCGTCGGCCTCGGCGGAGGATAACTTACCGACCACCACCGGCAGTGGTCGGTAACGCTCGGGGGGTATAAGGTGCCGCGTTAAAAATGAAACCCGAATCTCGGCGCTTCCACGGTTCAGGGCTGAAAAGGGCCCGAAAGAAAATAACTGATTCAAACGTTCGAATTTAACGCCAATTTCGCGACGCTGACTTCGCATCGGTGGTGAGTGCCGCTACAGTCGCCGCATTTACTCTCCCCTGATAGTTGAGCGAATCGACTTGTAACTTCGAGCTTACGAATCCGATTCTACGTTTAGGTTTACATTTTCCATTAATTTTAAAGGGTGGGGGGGGGGGTGGGGGGTGGTTGGCGATGACAGACCAATCGCGCGCCTCCCCGCCACCACCGTCGCTACCGAAGACCTCGACCTCGAGCCGAGCCGAGCCGAGCCGAGCGGGGCCGAAGGCCCGATGGGCTCCCGGAAAATTCGAGGGAAGGCGATATACCTTTAATTCCCAGTTGGCCGTAACTTTTTCGATGACGTCAAATTAGTGCAAAATCAAACTTTCTTTGTCGCCGTATAGCTCGAGAACGGGTCGACGGGTGCGGGCGAGAGTAGGCTCGTCGGACGGAGGACGCGGAGACGAAGGTTTACCGCGCGAAAAATTCGCGACAATTCGCGAAAAATTATTTACGTGTGCATCGGTAACGCGCGTCGACCTCGGCGGAGGATAACTTACCGACCACCACCGGCAGTGGTCGGTAACGCTCGGGGGGTATAAGCTGCCGCGTTAAAAATGAAACCCGAATCTCGGCGCATCCACGGTTCAGGGCTGAAAAGGGCCCGAAAGAAAATAACTGATTCAAACGTTCGAATTTAACGGCAACTTCGCGACGCTGACTTCGAATCGGTGGCGAGTGCCGCCACAGTCGCCGCGTTTACCGTACCTTGATAGTTGAGCGAATCGACTTGTTACTTCGAGCTTACGAATCCGATTCTACGTTTAGGTTTACATGTTCCATTCATTTTAAAGGGAGGGGGGTTGGGGGGGAGGATGGCGATGACAGACCAATCGCGCGCCTCCCCGCCACCATCGTCGCTACCGATGACCTCGGGCTCGAGCCGAGCCGAGCCGAGCCGAGCGGGGCCGAAGGCCCGATGGGCTCCCGGAAAATTCGCGAAGGCGATATACCTTTAATTCCCAGTTGGCCGTAACTTTTTCGATGACGTCAAATTAGTGCAAAATCAAAGTTTCTTTGTCGCCATATAGCTCGAGAACGGGTCGACGGGTGCGGGCGAGAGTAGGCTCGTCGGACGGAGGACGCGGAGACGAAGGTTTACCGCGCGAAAAATTCGCGAAAATTCGCGAAAAATTTTTTACGTGTGCATCGGTAACGCGCGTCGGCCTCGGCGGAGGATAACTTACCGACCACCACCGGCAGTGGTCGGTAACGCTCGGGGGGTATAAGCTGCCGCGTTAAAAATGAAACCCGAACTTCGGCGCTTCCACGGTTCAGGGCTGAAAAGGGCCCGAAAGAAAATAACTGATTCAAACGTTCGAATTTAACACCATCTTGGCGACGCTGACTTCGCATCGGTGGCGTGTGCCGCCACAGTCGCCGCGTTTACTCTCCCCTGATAGTTGAGCGAATCGACTTGTAACTTCGAGCTTACGAATCCGATTCTACGTTTAGGTTTACATGTTCCATTCATTTTAAAGGGAGGGGGGTTGGGGGGGGAGGGGAGGATGGCGATGGCAGTCCAATCGCGCGCCTCCCCGCCACCATCGTCGCTACCGATGACCTCGGGCTCGAGCCGAGCCGAGCCGAGCCGAGCGGGACCGATGGACCGATGGGCTCCCGGAAAATTCGGGAAGGCGATATACCTTTAATACCCAGTTGGCCGTAACTTTTTCGATGACGTCAAATTAGTGCAAAATCAAAGTTTCTTTGTCGCCGCATAGCTCGAGAACGGGTCGACGGGTGCGGGCGAGAGTAGGCTCGTCGGACGGAGGACGCGGAGACGAAGGTTTACCGCGCGAAAAATTAGCGAAAATTCGCGAAAAGTTTTTGTACGTGTGCATCGGTGACGCGTCGACCTCGGCGGAGGATAACTTACCGACCACCACCGGCAGTGGTCGGTAACGCTCGGGGGGTATAAGCTGCCGCGTTAAAAATGAAACCCGAATCTCGGCGCTTCCACGGTTCAGGGCTGAAAAGGGCCCGCAAGAAAATAACTGATTCAAACGTTCGAATTTAACGCCAATTTCGCGACGCTGACTTCGCATCGGTGGTGAGTGCCGCTACAGTCGCCGCATTTACTCTCCCCTGATAGTTGAGCGAATCGACTTGTAACTTCGAGGTTACGAATCCGATTCTACGTTTAGGTTTACATGTTCCATTCATTTTATAGGGAGGGGGGTTGGGGGGGGGGGAGGATGGCGATGACAGACCAATCGCGCGCCTCCCCGCCACCACCGTCGCTAACGACGACCTCGGGCTCGAGCCGAGCCGAGCCGAGCCTAGCGGGGCCGAAGGCCCGATGGGCTCCCGGAAAATTCGGGAAGGCGATATACCTTTAATTCCCAGTTGGCCGTAACTTTTTCGATGACGTCAAATTAGTGCAAAATCAAAGTTTCTTTGTCGCCGTATAGCTCGAGAACGGGTCGACGGGTGCTGGCGAGAGTAGGCTCGTCGGACGGAGGACGCGGAGACGAAGGTTTACCGCGCGAAAAATTCGCGAAAAATTTTTTATGTGTGCATTGGTGACGCGTCGACCTCGGCGGAGGATAACTTACCGACCACCACCGGCAGTGGTCGGTAACGCTCGGGGGGTATAAGCTGCCGCGTTAAAAATGAAACCCGAATCTCGGCGCTTCCACGGTTCAGGGCTGAAAAGGGCCCGAAAGAAAATAACTGATTCAAACGTTCGAATTTAACGGCAATTTCGCGACGCTGACTTCGCATCGGTGGTGAGTGCCGCTACAGTCGCCGCATTTACTCTCCCCTGATAGTTGAGCGAATCGACTTGTAACTTCGAGGTTACGAATCCGATTCTACGTTTAGGTTTACATTTTCCATTAATTTTAAAGGGAGGGGGGTGGGGGGGGGTGGTTGGCGATGACAGACCAATCGCGCGGCTCTCCGCCACCATCGTCGCTACAGACGACCTCGACCTCGAGCCGAGCCGAGCCCAGCCGGGCGGGGCCGAAGGCCCGATGGGCTCCCGGAAAATTCGGGAAGGCGATATACCTTTAATTCCCAGTTGGCCGTAACTTTTTCGATGACGTCAAATTAGTGCAAAATCAAAGTTTCTTTGTCGCCGTATAGCTCGAGAACGGGTCGACGGGTGCGGGCGAGAGTAGGCTCGTCGGACGGAGGACGCGGAGACGAAGGTTTATCCCGCGAAAAATTCGCGAAAATTCGCGAAAAATTTTTTACTTGTGCATCGGTGACGCGTCGACCACGGCGGAGGATAATTTACCGACCACCACCGGCAGTGGTCGGTAACGCTCGGGGGGTATAAGCTGCCGCGTTAAAAATGCAACCCGAATTTCGGCGCTTCCACGGTTCAGGGCTGAAAAGGGCCCGAAAGATAATAACTGATTCAAACGTTCGGATTTAACGCCAACTTCGCGACGCTGACTTCGCATCGGTGGCGTGTGCCGCTACAGTCGCCGCGTTTACTCTCTCCTGATAGTTGAGTGAATCGACTTGTAACTTCGAGCTTACGAATCCGATTCTACGTTTAGGTTTACATGTTCCATTCATTTTAAAGGGAGGGGGGTTGGGGGGGGGAGGGGAGGATGGCGATGGCAGACCAATCGCGCGCCTCCCCGCCACCATCGTCGCTACCGATGACCTCGGGCTCGAGCCGAGCCGAGCCGAGCCGAGCGGGACCGATGGCCCGATGGGCTCCCGGAAAATTCGGGAAGGCGATATACCTTTAATTCCCAGTTGGCCGTAACTTTTTCGATGACGTCAAATTAGTGCAAAATCAAAGTTTCTTTGTCGCCGTATAGCTCGAGAACGGGTCGACGGGTGCGGGCGAGAGTAGGCTCGTCGGACGGAGGACGCGGAGACGAAGGTTTACCGCGCGAAAAATTCGCGAAAATTCGCGAAAAATTATTGTACGTGTGCATCGGTGACGCGTCGACCTCGGCGGAGGATAACTTACCGACCACCACCGGCAGTGGTCGGTAACGCTCGGGGGGTATAAGCTGCCACGTTAAAAATGAAACCCGAATCTCGGCGCTTCCACGGTTCAGGGCTGAAAAGGGCACGAAAGAAAATAACTGATTCAAACGTTCGAATTTAACGGCAATTTCGCGACGCTGACTTCGCATCGGTGGTGAGTGCCGCTACAGTCGCCGCGTTTACTCTCCCCTGATAGTTGAGCGAATCGACTTGTAACTTCGAGCTTACGAATCCGATTCTACGTTTAGGTTTACATGTTCCATTCATTTTAAAGGGAGGGGGGTTCGGGGGGGAGGGGAGGATGGCGATGGCAGACCAATCGCGCGCCTCCCCGCCATCATCGTCGCTACCGATGACCTCGGGCTCGAGCCGAGCCGAGCCGAGCCGAGCTGGGCCGAAGGCCCGATGGGCTCCCGGAAAATTCGCGAAGGCGATATACCTTTAATTCCCAGTTGGCCGTAACTTTTTCGATGACGTCAAATTAGTGCAAAATCAAAGTTTCTTTGTCGCCGTATAGCTCGAGAACGGGTCGACGGGTGCGGGCGAGAGTAGGCTCGTCGGACGGAGGACGCGGAGACGAAGGTTTACCGCGCGAACAATTTGCGAAAATTCGCGAAAATTTTTTACGTGTGCATCGGTAACGCGCGTCGACCTCGGCGGAGGATAACTTACCGACCACCACCGGCAGTGGTCGGTAACGCTCGGGGGGTATAAGCTGTCGCGTTAAAAATGAAACCCGAATCTCTGCGCTTCCACGGTTCAGGGCTGAAAAGGGCACGAAAGAAAATAACTGATTCAAACGTTCGAATTTAACGCCAATTTCGCGACGCTGACTTCGCATCGGTGGTGAGTGCCGCTACAGTCGCCGCATTTACTCTCCCCTGATAGTTGAGCGAATCGACTTGTAACTTCGAGCTTACGAATCCGATTCTACGTTTAGGTTTACATGTTCCATTCATTTTAAAGGGAGGGGGGTTCGGGGGGGAGGGGAGGATGGCGATGGCAGACCAATCGCGCGCCTCCCCGCCACCACCGTCGCTACCGAAGACCTCGACCTCGAGCCGAGCCGAGCCGAGCCGAGCGGGGCCGAAGGCCCGATGGGCTCCCGGAAAATTCGAGGGAAGGCGATATACCTTTAATTCCCAGTTGGCCGTAACTTTTTCGATGACGTCAAATTAGTGCAAAATCAAACTTTCTTTGTCGCCGTATAGCTCGAGAACGGGTCGACGGGTGCGGGCGAGAGTAGGCTCGTCGGACGGAGGACGCGGAGACGAAGGTTTACCGCGCGAAAAATTCGCGACAATTCGCGAAAAATTATTTACGTGTGCATCGGTAACGCGCGTCGACCTCGGCGGAGGATAACTTACCGACCACCACCGGCAGTGGTCGGTAACGCTCGGGGGGTATAAGCTGCCGCGTTAAAAATGAAACCCGAATCTCGGCGCATCCACGGTTCAGGGCTGAAAAGGGCCCGAAAGAAAATAACTGATTCAAACGTTCGAATTTAACGGCAACTTCGCGACGCTGACTTCGAATCGGTGGCGAGTGCCGCCACAGTCGCCGCGTTTACCGTACCTTGATAGTTGAGCGAATCGACTTGTTACTTCGAGCTTACGAATCCGATTCTACGTTTAGGTTTACATGTTCCATTCATTTTAAAGGGAGGGGTGTTGGGGGGGAGGATGGCGATGACAGACCAATCGCGCGCCTCCCCGCCACCATCGTCGCTACCGATGACCTCGACCTCGAGCCGAGCCGAGCCGAGCCGAGCGGGACCGATGGCCCGATGGGCTCCCGGAAAATTCGGGAAGGCGATATACCTTTAATTCCCAGTTGGCCGTAACTTTTTTGATGACGTCAAATTAGTGCAAAATCAAAGTTTCTTTGTCGCCGTATAGCTCGAGAACGGGTCGACGGGTGCGGGCGAGAGTAGGCTCGTCGGACGGAGGACGCGGAGACGAAGGTTTACCGCGCGAAAAATTCGCGAAAATTCGCGAAAAATTTTTTACGTGTGCATCGGTAACGCGCGTCGACCTCGGCGGAGGATAACTTACCGACCTCCACCGGCAGTGGTCGGTAACGCTCGGGGGGTATAAGCTGCCGCGTTAAAAATGAAACCCGAACTTCGGCGCTTCCACGGTTCAGGGCTGAAAAGGGCCCGAAAGAAAATAACTGATTCAAACGTTCGAATTTAACGCCAACTTCGCGACGCTGACTTCGCATCGGTGGCGAGTGCCGCCACAGTCGCCTTGTTTACTCTCCCCTGATAGTTGAGCGAATCGACTTGTAACTTCGAGCTTACGAATCCGATTCTACGTTTAGGTTTACATGTTCCATTCATTTAAAGGGAGGGGGGTTGGGGGGGGAGGATGGCGATGACAGACCAATCGCGCGCCTCCCCGCCACCATCGTCGCTACCGATGACCTCGGGCTCGAGCCGAGCCGAGCCGAGCCGAGCGGGGCCGAAGGCCCGATGGGCTCCCGGAGAATTCGCGAAGGCGATATACCTTTAATTCCCAGTTGGCCGTAACTTTTTCGATGACGTCAAATTAGTGCAAAATCAAAGTTTCTTTGTCGCCGTATAGCTCGAGAACGGGTCGACGGGTGCGGGCGAGAGTAGGCTCGTCGGACGGAGGACGCGGAGACGAAGGTTTACCGCGCGAAAAATTCGCGAAAATTCGCGAAAAATTTTTTACGTGTGCATCGGTAACGCGCGTCGACCTCGGCGGAGGATAACTTACCGACCTCCACCGGCAGTGGTCGGTAACGCTCTGGGGGTATAAGCTGCCGCGTTAAAAATGAAACCCGAATCTCGGCGCTTCCACGGTTCAGGGCTGAAAAGGGCCCGAAAGAAAATAACTGATTCAAACGTTCGAATTTAACGCCAACTTCGCGACGCTGACTTCGCATCGGTGGCGAGTGCCGCCACAGTCGCCTTGTTTACTCTCCCCTGATAGTTGAGCGAATCGACTTGTAACTTCGAGCTTACGAATCCGATTCTACGTTTAGGTTTACATGTTCCATTCATTTAAAGGGAGGGGGGTTGGGGGGGAGGATGGCGATGACAGACCAATCGCGCGCCTCCCCGCCACCATCGTCGCTACCGATGACCTCGGGCTCGAGCCGAGCCGAGCCGAGCCGAGCGGGGCCGAAGGCCCGATGGGCTCCCGGAAAATTCGCGAAGGCGATATACCTTTAATTCCCAGTTGGCCGTAACTTTTTCGATGACGTCAAATTAGTGCAAAATCAAAGTTTCTTTGTCGCCATATAGCTCGAGAACGGGTCGACGGGTGCGGGCGAGAGTAGGCTCGTCGGACGGAGGACGCGGAGACGAAGGTTTACCGCGCGAAAAATTCGCGAAAATTCGCGAAAAATTTTTTACGTGTGCATCGGTAACGCGCGTCGGCCTCGGCGGAGGATAACTTACCGACCACCACCGGCAGTGGTCGGTAACGCTCGGGGGGTATAAGCTGCCGCGTTAAAAATGAAACCCGAACTTCGGCGCTTCCACGGTTCAGGGCTGAAAAGGGCCCGAAAGAAAATAACTGATTCAAACGTTCGAATTTAACACCATCTTGGCGACGCTGACTTCGCATCGGTGGCGTGTGCCGCCACAGTCGCCGCGTTTACTCTCCCCTGATAGTTGAGCGAATCGACTTGTAACTTCGAGCTTACGAATCCGATTCTACGTTTAGGTTTACATGTTCCATTCATTTTAAAGGGAGGGGGGTTGGGGGGGGAGGGGAGGATGGCGATGGCAGTCCAATCGCGCGCCTCCCCGCCACCATCGTCGCTACCGATGACCTCGGGCTCGAGCCGAGCCGAGCCGAGCCGAGCGGGACCGATGGACCGATGGGCTCCCGGAAAATTCGGGAAGGCGATATACCTTTAATACCCAGTTGGCCGTAACTTTTTCGATGACGTCAAATTAGTGCAAAATCAAAGTTTCTTTGTCGCCGCATAGCTCGAGAACGGGTCGACGGGTGCGGGCGAGAGTAGGCTCGTCGGACGGAGGACGCGGAGACGAAGGTTTACCGTTCGAAAAATTAGCGAAAATTCGCGAAAAGTTTTTGTACGTGTGCATCGGTGACGCGTCGACCTCGGCGGAGGATAACTTACCGACCACCACCGGCAGTGGTCGGTAACGCTCGGGGGGTATAAGCTGCCGCGTTAAAAATGAAACCCGAATCTCGGCGCTTCCACGGTTCAGGGCTGAAAAGGGCCCGCAAGAAAATAACTGATTCAAACGTTCGAATTTAACGCCAATTTCGCGACGCTGACTTCGCATCGGTGGTGAGTGCCGCTACAGTCGCCGCATTTACTCTCCCCTGATAGTTGAGCGAATCGACTTGTAACTTCGAGGTTACGAATCCGATTCTACGTTTAGGTTTACATGTTCCATTCATTTTATAGGGAGGGGGGTTGGGGGGGGGAGGATGGCGATGACAGACCAATCGCGCGCCTCCCCGCCACCACCGTCGCTAACGACGACCTCGGGCTCGAGCCGAGCCGAGCCGAGCCTAGCGGGGCCGAAGGCCCGATGGGCTCCCGGAAAATTCGGGAAGGCGATATACCTTTAATTCCCAGTTGGCCGTAACTTTTTCGATGACGTCAAATTAGTGCAAAATCAAAGTTTCTTTGTCGCCGTATAGCTCGAGAACGGGTCGACGGGTGCTGGCGAGAGTAGGCTCGTCGGACGGAGGACGCGGAGACGAAGGTTTACCGCGCGAAAAATTCGCGAAAAATTTTTTATGTGTGCATTGGTGACGCGTCGACCTCGGCGGAGGATAACTTACCGACCACCACCGGCAGTGGTCGGTAACGCTCGGGGGGTATAAGCTGCCGCGTTAAAAATGAAACCCGAATCTCGGCGCTTCCACGGTTCAGGGCTGAAAAGGGCCCGAAAGAAAATAACTGATTCAAACGTTCGAATTTAACGGCAATTTCGCGACGCTGACTTCGCATCGGTGGTGAGTGCCGCTACAGTCGCCGCATTTACTCTCCCCTGATAGTTGAGCGAATCGACTTGTAACTTCGAGGTTACGAATCCGATTCTACGTTTAGGTTTACATTTTCCATTAATTTTAAAGGGAGGGGGGTGGGGGGGGGTGGTTGGCGATGACAGACCAATCGCGCGGCTCTCCGCCACCATCGTCGCTACAGACGACCTCGACCTCGAGCCGAGCCGAGCCCAGCCGGGCGGGGCCGAAGGCCCGATGGGCTCCCGGAAAATTCGGGAAGGCGATATACCTTTAATTCCCAGTTGGCCGTAACTTTTTCGATGACGTCAAATTAGTGCAAAATCAAAGTTTCTTTGTCGCCGTATAGCTCGAGAACGGGTCGACGGGTGCGGGCGAGAGTAGGCTCGTCGGACGGAGGACGCGGAGACGAAGGTTTATCCCGCGAAAAATTCGCGAAAATTCGCGAAAAATTTTTTACTTGTGCATCGGTGACGCGTCGACCACGGCGGAGGATAATTTACCGACCACCACCGGCAGTGGTCGGTAACGCTCGGGGGGTATAAGCTGCCGCGTTAAAAATGCAACCGGAATTTCGGCGCTTCCACGGTTCAGGGCTGAAAAGGGCCCGAAAGATAATAACTGATTCAAACGTTCGAATTTAACGCCAACTTCGCGACGCTGACTTCGCATCGGTGGCGTGTGCCGCTACAGTCGCCGCGTTTACTCTCTCCTGATAGTTGAGCGAATCGACTTGTAACTTCGAGCTTACGAATCCGATTCTACGTTTAGGTTTACATGTTCCATTCATTTTAAAGGGAGGGGGGTTGGGGGGGGGAGGGGAGGATGGCGATGGCAGACCAATCGCGCGCCTCCCCGCCACCATCGTCGCTACCGATGACCTCGGGCTCGAGCCGAGCCGAGCCGAGCCGAGCGGGACCGATGGCCCGATGGGCTCCCGGAAAATTCGGGAAGGCGATATACCTTTAATTCCCAGTTGGCCGTAACTTTTTCGATGACGTCAAATTAGTGCAAAATCAAAGTTTCTTTGTCGCCGTATAGCTCGAGAACGGGTCGACGGGTGCGGGCGAGAGTAGGCTCGTCGGACGGAGGACGCGGAGACGAAGGTTTACCGCGCGAAAAATTCGCGAAAATTCGCGAAAAATTATTGTACGTGTGCATCGGTGACGCGTCGACCTCGGCGGAGGATAACTTACCGACCACCACCGGCAGTGGTCGGTAACGCTCGGGGGGTATAAGCTGCCACGTTAAAAATGAAACCCGAATCTCGGCGCTTCCACGGTTCAGGGCTGAAAAGGGCACGAAAGAAAATAACTGATTCAAACGTTCGAATTTAACGGCAATTTCGCGACGCTGACTTCGCATCGGTGGTGAGTGCCGCTACAGTCGCCGCGTTTACTCTCCCCTGATAGTTGAGCGAATCGACTTGTAACTTCGAGCTTACGAATCCGATTCTACGTTTAGGTTTACATGTTCCATTCATTTTAAAGGGAGGGGGGTTCGGGGGGGAGGGGAGGATGGCGATGGCAGACCAATCGCGCGCCTCCCCGCCATCATCGTCGCTACCGATGACCTCGGGCTCGAGCCGAGCCGAGCCGAGCCGAGCGGGGCCGAAGGCCCGATGGGCTCCCGGAAAATTCGCGAAGGCGATATACCTTTAATTCCCAGTTGGCCGTAACTTTTTCGATGACGTCAAATTAGTGCAAAATCAAAGTTTCTTTGTCGCCGTATAGCTCGAGAACGGGTCGACGGGTGCGGGCGAGAGTAGGCTCGTCGGACGGAGGACGCGGAGACGAAGGTTTACCGCGCGAACAATTTGCGAAAATTCGCGAAAATTTTTTACGTGTGCATCGGTAACGCGCGTCGACCTCGGCGGAGGATAACTTACCGACCACCACCGGCAGTGGTCGGTAACGCTCGGGGGGTATAAGCTGTCGCGTTAAAAATGAAACCCGAATCTATGCGCTTCCACGGTTCAGGGCTGAAAAGGGCACGAAAGAAAATAACTGATTCAAACGTTCGAATTTAACGCCAATTTCGCGACGCTGACTTCGTATCGGTGGTGAGTGCCGCTACAGTCGCCGCATTTACTCTCCCCTGATAGTTGAGCGAATCGACTTGTAACTTCGAGCTTACGAATCCGATTCTACGTTTAGGTTTACATGTTCCATTCATTTTAAAGGGAGGGGGGTTCGGGGGGGAGGGGAGGATGGCGATGGCAGACCAATCGCGCGCCTCCCCGCCACCACCGTCGCTACCGAAGACCTCGACCTCGAGCCGAGCCGAGCCGAGCCGAGCGGGGCCGAAGGCCCGATGGGCTCCCGGAAAATTCGAGGGAAGGCGATATACCTTTAATTCCCAGTTGGCCGTAACTTTTTCGATGACGTCAAATTAGTGCAAAATCAAACTTTCTTTGTCGCCGTATAGCTCGAGAACGGGTCGACGGGTGCGAGCGAGAGTAGGCTCGTCGGACGGAGGACGCGGAGACGAAGGTTTACCGCGCGAAAAATTCGCGACAATTCGCGAAAAATTATTTACGTGTGCATCGGTAACGCGCGTCGACCTCGGCGGAGGATAACTTACCGACCACCACCGGCAGTGGTCGGTAACGCTCGGGGGGTATAAGCTGCCGCGTTAAAAATGAAACCCGAATCTCGGCGCATCCACGGTTCAGGGCTGAAAAGGGCCCGAAAGAAAATAACTGATTCAAACGTTCGAATTTAACGGCAACTTCGCGACGCTGACTTCGAATCGGTGGCGAGTGCCGCCACAGTCGCCGCGTTTACCGTACCTTGATAGTTGAGCGAATCGACTTGTTACTTCGAGCTTACGAATCCGATTCTACGTTTAGGTTTACATGTTCCATTCATTTTAAAGGGAGGGGGGTTGGGGGGGAGGATGGCGATGACAGACCAATCGCGCGCCTCCCCGCCACCATCGTCGCTACCGATGACCTCGACCTCGAGCCGAGCCGAGCCGAGCCGAGCGGGACCGATGGCCCGATGGGCTCCCGGAAAATTCGGGAAGGCGATATACCTTTAATTCCCAGTTGGCCGTATCTTTTTTGATGACGTCAAATTAGTGCAAAATCAAAGTTTCTTTGTCGCCGTATAGCTCGAGAACGGGTCGACGGGTGCGGGCGAGAGTAGGCTCGTCGGACGGAGGACGCGGAGACGAAGGTTTACCGCGCGAAAAATTCGCGAAAATTCGCGAAAAATTTTTGTACGTGTGCATCGGTGACGCGTCGACCTCGGCGGAGGATAACTTACCGACCACCACCGGCAGTGGTCGGTAACGCTCGGGGGGTATAAGCTGCCGAGTTAAAAATGAAACCCGAATCTCGGCGCTTCCACGGTTCAGGGCTGAAAAGGGCCCGAAAGAAAATAACTGATTCAAACGTTCGAATTTAACGCCAATTTCGCGACGCTGACTTCGCATCGGTGGTGAGTGCCGCTACAGTCGCCGCATTTACTCTCCCCTGATAGTTGAGCGAATCGACTTGTAACTTCGAGGTTACGAATCCGATTCTACGTTTAGGTTTACATTTTCCATTAATTTTAAAGGGAGGGGGGGTGGGGGGGGTGGTTGGCGATGACAGACCAATCGCGCGGCTCTCCGCCACCATCGTCGCTACAGACGACCTCGACCTCGAGCCGAGCCGAGCCCAGCCGGGCGGGGCCGAAGGCCCGATGGGCTCCCGGAAAATTCGGGAAGGCGATATACCTTTAATTCCCAGTTGGCCGTAACTTTTTCGATGACGTCAAATTAGTGCAAAATCAAAGTTTCTTTGTCGCCGTATAGCTCGAGAACGGGTCGACTCGTGCGGGCGAGAGTAGGCTCGTCGGACGGAGGACGCGGAGACGAAGGTTTACCGCGCGAAAAATTCGCGAAAATTCGCGAAAAATTTTTGTACGTGTGCATCGGTGACGCGGCGACCTCGGCGGAGGATAACTTACCGACCACCACCGGCAGTGGTCGGTAACGCTCGGGGGGTATAAGCTGCCACGTTAAAAATGAAACCCGAATCTCGGCGCTTCCACGGTTCAGGGCTGAAAAGGGCACGAAAGAAAATAACTGATTCAAACGTTCGAATTTAACGCCAATTTCGCGACGCTGACTTCGCATCGGTGGTGAGTGCCGCTACAGTCGCCGCATTTATTCTCCCCAGATAGTTGAGCGAATCGACTTGTAACTTCGAGCTTACGAATCCGATTCTACGTTTAGGTTTACATTTTCCATTAATTTTAAAGGGTGGGGGGGTGGGGGGTGGTTGGCGATGACAGACCAATCGAGCGCATCTCCGCCACCATCGTCGCTACCGAAGACCTCGACCTCGAGCCGAGCCGAGCCGAGCGGGGCCGAAGGCCCGATGGGCTCCCGGAAAATTCGGGAAGGCGATATACCTTTAATTCCCAGTTGGCCGTAACTTTTTCGATGACGTCAAATTAGTGCAAAATCAAAGTTTCTTTGTCGCCGTATAGCTCGAGAACGGGTCGACGGGTGCGGGCGAGAGTAGGCTCGTCGGACGGAGGACGCGTAGACGAAGGTTTATCCCGCGAAAAATTCGCGAAAATTCGCGAAAAATTTTTTACGTGTGCATCGGTGACGCGTCGACCACGGCGGAGGATAACTTACCGACCACCACCGGCAGTGGTCGGTAACGCTCGGGGGGTATAAGCTGCCGCGTTAAAAATGAAACCCGAACTTCGGCGCTTCCACGGTTCAGGGCTGAAAAGGGCCCGAAAGAAAATAACTGATTCAAACGTTCGAATTTAACACCATCTTCGCGACGCTGACTTCGCATCGGTGGCGTGTGCCGCCACAGTCGCCGCGTTTACTCTCCCCTGATAGTTGAGCGAATCGACTTGTAACTTCGAGCTTACGAATCCGATTCTACGTTTAGGTTTACATGTTCCATTCATTTTAAAGGGAGGGGGGTTGGGGGGGGAGGGGAGGATGGCGATGGCAGACCAATCGCGCGCCTCCCCGCCACCATCGTCGCTACCGATGACCTCGGGCTCGAGCCGAGCCGAGCCGAGCCGAGCGGGACCGATGGCCCGATGGGCTCCCGGAAAATTCGGGAAGGCGATATACCTTTAATACCCAGTTGGCCGTAACTTTTTCGATGACGTCAAATTAGTGCAAAATCAAAGTTTCTTTGTCGCCGCATAGCTCGAGAACGGGTCGACGGGTGCGGGCGAGAGTAGGCTCGTCGGACGGAGGACGCGGAGACGAAGGTTTACCGCGCGAAAAATTCGCGAAAATTCGCGAAAAGTTTTTGTACGTGTGCATCGGTGACGCGTCGACCTCGGCGGAGGATAACTTACCGACCACCACCGGCAGTGGTCGGTAACGCTCGGGGGGTATAAGCTGCCGCGTTAAAAATGAAACCCGAATCTCGGCGCTTCCACGGTTCAGGGCTGAAAAGGGCCCGAAAGAAAATAACTGATTCAAACGTTCGAATTTAACGCCAATTTCGCGACGCTGACTTCGCATCGGTGGTGAGTGCCGCTACAGTCGCCGCATTTACTCTCCCCTGATAGTTGAGCGAATCGACTTGTAACTTCGAGGTTACGAATCCGATTCTACGTTTAGGTTTACATTTTCCATTAATTTTAAAGGGAGGGGGGTGGGGGGGGGGTGGTTGGCGATGACAGACCAATCGCGCGGCTCTCCGCCACCATCGTCGCTACAGACGACCTCGACCTCGAGCCGAGCCGAGCCCAGCCGGGCGGGGCCGAAGGCCCGATGGGCTCCCGGAAAATTCGGGAAGGCGATATACCTTTAATTCCCAGTTGGCCGTAACTTTTTCGATGACGTCAAATTAGTGCAAAATCAAAGTTTCTTTGTCGCCGTATAGCTCGAGAACGGGTCGACGGGTGCGGGCGAGAGTAGGCTCGTCGGACGGAGGACGCGGAGACGAAGGTTTACCGCGCGAAAAATTCGCCAAAATTCGCGAAAAATTTTTGTACGTGTGCATCGGTGACGCGTCGACCTCGGCGGAGGATAACTTACCGACCACCACCGGCAGTGGTCGGTAACGCTCGGGGGGTATAAGCTGCCACGTTAAAAATGAAACCCGAATCTCGGCGCTTCCACGGTTCAGGGCTGAAAAGGGCACGAAAGAAAATAACTGATTCAAACGTTCGAATTTAACGGCAATTTCGCGACGCTGACTTCGCATCGGTGGTGAGTGCCGCTACAGTCGCCGCGTTTACTCTCCCCTGCTAGTTGAGCGAATCGACTTGTAACTTCGAGCTTACGAATCCGATTCTACGTTTAGGTTTACATGTTCCATTCATTTTAAAGGGAGGGGGGTTCGGGGGGGAGGGGAGGATGGCGATGGCAGACCAATCGCGCGCCTCCCCGCCACCATCGTCGCTACCGATGACCTCGGGCTCGAGCCGAGCCGAGTCGAGCCTAGCGGGACCGATGGCCCGATGGGCTCCCGGAAAATTCGGGAAGGCGATATACCTGTAATACCCAGTTGGCCGTAACTTTTTCGGTGACGTCAAATTAGTGCAAAATCAAAGTTTCTTGGTCGCCGTATAGCTCGAGAACGGGTCGACGGGTGCGGGCGAGAGTAGGCTCGTCGGACGGAGGACGCGGAGACGAAGGTTTACCGCGCGAAAAATTCGCGAAAATTCGCGAAAAATTTTTGTACGTGTGCATCGGTGACGCGTCGACCTCGGCGGAGGATAACTTACCGACCACCACCGGCAGTGGTCGGTAACGCTCGGGGGGTATGAGCTGCCACGTTAAAAATTAAACCCGAATCTCGGCGCTTCCACGGTTCAGGGCTGAAAAGGGCACGAAAGAAAATAACTGATTCAAACGTTCGAATTTAACGGCAATTTCGCGACGCTGACTTCGCATCGGTGGTGAGTGCCGCTACAGTCGCCGCATTTACTCTCCCCAGATAGTTGAGCGAATCGACTTGTAACTTCGAGCTTACGAATCCGATTCTACGTTTAGGTTTACATTTTCCATTAATTTTAAAGGGTGGGGGGTGGTGGGGGGTGGTTGGCGATGACAGACCAATCGAGCGCCTCCCCGCCACCATCGTCGCTACCGATGACCTCGGGCTCGAGCCGAGCCGAGCCGAGCCGAGCGGGACCGATGGCCCGATGGGCTCCCGGAAAATTCGGGAAGGCGATATACCTTTAATTCCCAGTTGGCCGTAACTTTTTCGATGACGTCAAATTAGTGCAAAATCAAAGTTTCTTTGTCGCCGTATAGCTCGAGAACGGATCGACGGGTGCGGGCGAGAGTAGGCTCGTCGGACGGAGGACGCGGAGACGAAGGTTTACCGCGCGAAAAATTCGCGAAAATTCGCGAAAAATTTTTGTACGTGTGCATCGGTGACGCGTCGACCTCGGCGGAGGATAACTTACCGACCACCACCGGCAGTGGTCGGTAACGCTCGGGGGGTATAAGCTGCCACGTTAGAAATGAAACCCGAATCTCGGCGCTTCCACGGTTCAGGGCTGAAAAGGGCACGAAAGAAAATAACTGATTCAAACGTTCGAATTTAACGGCAATTTCGCGACGCTGACTTCGCATCGGTGGTGAGTGCCGCTACAGTCGCCGCGTTTACTCTCCCCTGATAGTTGAGCGAATCGACTTGTAACTTCGAGCTTACGAATCCGATTCTACGTTTAGGTTTACATGTTCCATTCATTTTAAAGGGAGGGGGGTTCGGGGTGGAGGGGAGGATGGCGATGGCAGACCAATCGCGCGCCTCCCCGCCACCATCGTCGCTACCGATGACCTCGGGCTCGAGCCGAGCCGAGCCGAGCCGAGCGGGACCGATGGCCCGATGGGCTCCCGGAAAATTCGGGAAGGCGATATACCTGTAATACCCAGTTGGCCGTAACTTTTTCGGTGACGTCAAATTAGTGCAAAATCAAAGTTTCTTGGTCGCCGTATAGCTCGAGAACGGGTCGACGGGTGCGGGCGAGAGTAGGCTCGACGGACGGAGGACGCGGAGACGAAGGTTTACCGCGCGAAAAATTCGCGAAAATTCGCGAAAAATTTTTGTACGTGTGCATCGGTGACGCGTCGACCTCGGCGGAGGATAACTTACCGACCACCACCGGCAGTGGTCGGTAACGCTCGAGGGGTATAAGCTGCCGCGTTAAAAATGAAACCCGAATCTCGGCGCTTCCACGGTTCAGGGCTGAAAAGGGCCCGAAAGAAAATAACTGATTCAAACGTTCGAATTTAACGCCAATTTCGCGACGCTGACTTCGCATCGGTGGTGAGTGCCGCTACAGTCGCCGCATTTACTCTCCCCTGATAGTTGAGCGAATCGACTTGTAACTTCGAGGTTACGAATCCGATTCTACGTTTAGGTTTACATTTTCCATTAATTTTAAAGGGAGGGGGGGTTGGGGGGGGGGGTGGTTGGCGATGACAGACTTATCGCGCGGCTCTCCGCCACCATCGTCGCTACAGACGACCTCGACCTCGAGCCGAGCCGAGCCCAGCCGGGCGGGGCCGAAGGCCCGATGGGCTCCCGGAAAATTCGGGAGGGCGATATACCTTTAATTCCCAGTTGGCCGTAACTTTTTCGATGACGTCAAATTAGTGCAAAATCAAAGTTTCTTTGTCGCCGTATAGCTCGAGAACGGGTCGACGGGTGCGGGCGAAAGTAGGCTCGTCGGACGGAGGACGCGGAGACGAAGGTTTACCGCGCGAAAAATTCGCGAAAATTCGCGAAAAATTTTTGTACGTGTGCATCGGTGACGCGGCGACCTCGGCGGAGGATAACTTACCGACCACCACCGGCAGTGGTCGGTAACGCTCGGGGGGTATAAGCTGCCACGTTAAAAATGAAACCCGAATCTCGGCGCTTCCACGGTTCAGGGCTGAAAAGGGCACGAAAGAAAATAACTGATTCAAACGTTCGAATTTAACGCCAATTTCGCGACGCTGACTTCGCATCGGTGGTGAGTGCCGCTACAGTCGCCGCATTTACTCTCCCCAGATAGTTGAGCGAATCGACTTGTAACTTCGAGCTTACGAATCCGATTCTACGTTTAGGTTTACATTTTCCATTAATTTTAAAGGGTGGGGGGGGGGGTGGGGGGTGGTTGGCGATGACAGACCAATCGAGCGCATCTCCGCCACCATCGTCGCTACCGAAGACCTCGACCTCGAGCCGAGCCGAGCCGAGCGGGGCCGAAGGCCCGATGGGCTCCCGGAAAATTCGGGAAGGCGATATACCTTTAATTCCCAGTTGGCCGTAACTTTTTCGATGACGTCAAATTAGTGCAAAATCAAAGTTTCTTTGTCGCCGTATAGCTCGAGAACGGGTCGACGGGTGCGGGCGAGAGTAGGCTCGTCGGACGGAGGACGCGGAGACGAAGGTTTATCCCGCGAAAAATTCGCGAAAATTCGCGAAAAATTTTTTACGTGTGCATCGGTGACGCGTCGACCACGGCGGAGGATAATTTACCGACCACCACCGGCAGTGGTCGGTAACGCTCGGGGGGTATAAGCTGCCGCGTTAAAAATGCAACCCGAATTTCGGCGCTTCCACGGTTCAGGGCTGAAAAGGGCCCGAAAGATAATAACTGATTCAAACGTTCGAATTTAACGCCAACTTCGCGACGCTGACTTCGCATCGGTGGCGTGTGCCGCTACAGTCGCCGCGTTTACTCTCTCCTGATAGTTGAGCGAATCGACTTGTAACTTCGAGCTTACGAATCCAATTCTACGTTTAGGTTTACATGTTCCATTCATTTTAAAGGGAGGGGGGCTGGGGGGGGAGGGGAGGATGGCGATGGCAGACCAATCGCGCGCCTCCCCGCCACCATCGTCGCTACCGATGACCTCGGGCTCGAGCCGAGCCGAGCCGAGCCGAGCGGGACCGATGGCCCGATGGGCTCCCGGAAAATTCGGGAAGGCGATATACCTTTAATTCCCAGTTGGCCGTAACTTTTTCGATGACGTCAAATTAGTGCAAAATCAAAGTTTCTTTGTCGCCGTATAGCTCGAGAACGGGTCGACGGGTGCGGGCGAGAGTAGGCTCGTCGGACGGAGGACGCGGAGACGAAGGTTTACCGCGCGAAAAATTCGCGAAAATTCGCGAAAAATTTTTGTACGTGTGCATCGGTGACGCGTCGACCTCGGCGGAGGATAACTTACCGACCACCACCGGCAGTGGTCGGTAACGCTCGGGGGGTATAAGCTGCCACGTTAAAAATGAAACCCGAATCTCGGCGCTTCCACGGTTCAGGGCTGAAAAGGGCCCGAAAGAAAATAACTGATTCAAACGTTCGAATTTAACGCGAACTTCGCGACGCTGACTTCGCATCGGTGGCGAGTGTCGCCACAGTCGCCGCGTTTACTCTACCTTGATAGTTGAGCGAATCGACTTGTAACTTCGAGCTTACGAATCCGATTCTACGTTTAGGTTTACATGTTCCATTCATTTTAAAGGGAGGGGGGTTGGGGGGGGGGAGGATGGCGATGACAGACCAATCGCGCGCCTCCCCGCCACCACCGTCGCTAACGACGACCTCGGGCTCGAGCCGAGCCGAGCCGAGCCTAGCGGGGCCGGAGGCCCGATGGGCTCCCGGAAAATTCGGGAAGGCGATATACCTTTAATTCCCAGTTGGCCGTAACTTTTTCGATGACGTCAAATTAGTGCAAAATCAAAGTTTCTTTGTCGCCGTATAGCTCGAGAACGGGTCGACGGGTGCTGGCGAGAGTAGGCTCGTCGGACGGAGGACGCGGAGACGAAGGTTTACCGCGCGAAAAATTCGCGAAAATTCGCGAAAAATTTTTGTACGTGTGCATCGGTGACGCGGCGACCTCGGCGGAGGATAACTTACCGACCACCACCGGCAGTGGTCGGTAACGCTCGGGGGGTATAAGCTGCCACGTTAAAAATGAAACCCGAATCTCGGCGCTTCCACGGTTCAGGGCTGAAAAGGGCCCGAAAGAAAATAACTGATTCAAACGTTCGAATTTAACGGCAATTTCGCGACGCTGACTTCGCATCGGTGGTGAGTGCCGCTACAGTCGCCGCATTTACTCTCCCCAGATAGTTGAGCGGATCGACTTGTAACTTCGAGCTTACGAATCCGATTCTACGTTTAGGTTTACATTTTCCATTAATTTTAAAGGGTGGGGGGGGGTGGGGGTGGTTGGCGATGACAGACCAATCGAGCGCATCTCCGCCACCATCGTCGCTACCGAAGACCTCGACCTCGAGCCGAGCCGAGCCGAGCGGGGCCGAAGGCCCGATGGGCTCCCGGAAAATTCGGGAAGGCGATATACCTTTAATTCCCAGTTGGCCGTAACTTTTTCGATGACGTCAAATTAGTGCAAAATCAAAGTTTCTTTGTCGCCGTATAGCTCGAGAACGGGTCGACGGGTGCGGGCGAGAGTAGGCTCGTCGGACGGAGGACGCGGAGACGAAGGTTTACCGCGCGAAAAATTCGCGAAAATTCGCGAAAAGTTTTTGTACGTGTGCATCGGTGACGCGTCGACCTCGGCGGAGGATAACTTACCGACCACCACCGGCAGTGGTCGGTAACGCTCGGGGGGTATAAGCTGCCGCGTTAAAAATGAAACCCGAATCTCGGCGCTTCCACGGTTCAGGGCTGAAAAGGGCCCGAAAGAAAATAACTGATTCAAACGTTCGAATTTAACGCCAATTTCGCGACGCTGACTTCGCATCGGTGGTGAGTGCCGCTACAGTCGCCGCATTTACTCTCCCCTGATAGTTGAGCGAATCGACTTGTAACTTCGAGGTTACGAATCCGATTCTACGTTTAGGTTTACATGTTCCATTCATTTTAAAGCTAGGGGGGTTGGGGGGGGAGGGGAGGATGGCGATGGCAGACCAATCGCGCGCCTCCCCGCCACCATCGTCGCTACCGATGACCTCGGTCTCGAGCCGAGCCGAGCCGAGCCGAGCGGGACCGATGGCACGATGGGCTCCCGGAAAATTCGGGAAGGCGATATACCTTTAATTCCCAGTTGGCCGTAACTTTTTCGGTGACGTCAAATTAGTGCAAAATCAAAGTTTCTTTGTCGCCGCATAGCTCGAGAACGGGTCGACGGGTGCGGGCGAGAGTAGGCTCGTCGGACGGAGGACGCGGAGACGAAGGTTTACCGCGCGAAAAATTCGCGAAAATTCGCGAAAAATTTTTGTACGTGTGCATCGGTGACGCGTCGACCTCGGCGGAGGATAACTTACCGACCACCACCGGCAGTGGTCGGTAACGCTCGGGGGGTATAAGCTGCCACGTTAAAAATGAAACCCGAATCTCGGCGCTTCCACGGTTCAGGGCTGAAAAGGGCCCGAAAGAAAATAACTGATTCAAACGTTCGAATTTAACGCGAACTTCGCGACGCTGACTTCGCATCGGTGGCGAGTGTCGCCACAGTCGCCGCGTTTACTCTACCTTGATAGTTGAGCGAATCGACTTGTAACTTCGAGCTTACGAATCCGATTCTACGTTTAGGTTTACATGTTCCATTCATTTTAAAGGGAGGGGGGTTGGGGGGGGGGGAGGATGGCGATGACAGACCAATCGCGCGCCTCCCCGCCACCACCGTCGCTAACGACGACCTCGGGCTCGAGCCGAGCCGAGCCGAGCCTAGCGGGGCCGAAGGCCCGATGGGCTCCCGGAAAATTCGGGAAGGCGATATACCTTTAATTCCCAGTTGGCCGTAACTTTTTCGATGACGTCAAATTAGTGCAAAATCAAAGTTTCTTTGTCGCCGTATAGCTCGAGAACGGGTCGACGGGTGCTGGCGAGAGTAGGCTCGTCGGACGGAGGACGCGGAGACGAAGGTTTACCGCGCGAAAAATTCGCGAAAATTCGCGAAAAGTTTTTGTACGTGTGCATCGGTGACGCGTCGACCTCGGCGGAGGATAACTTACCGGCCACCACCGGCAGTGGTCGGTAACGTTCGGGGGGTATAAGCTGCCGCGTTAAAAATGAAACCCGAACTTCGGCGCTTCCACGGTTCAGGGCTGAAAAGGGCCCGAAAGAAAATAACTGATTCAAACGTTCGAATTTAACGCCAACTTCGCGACGCTGACTTCGCATCGGTGGCGTGTGCCGCCACAGTCGCCGCGTTTACTCTCTCCTGATAGTTGAGCGAATCGACTTGTAACTTCGAGCTTACGAATCCGATTCTACGTTTAGGTTTACATGTTCCATTCATTTTAAAGGGAGGGGGGTTGGGGGGGAGGGGAGGATGGCGATGGCAGACCAATCGCGCGCCTCCCCGCCACCATCGTCGCTACCGATGACCTCGGGCTCGAACCGAGCCGAGCCGAGCCGAGCGGGACCGATGGCCCGATGGGCTCCCGGAAAATTCGGGAAGGCGATATACCTTTAATTCCCAGTTGGCCGTAACTTTTTCGATGACGTCAAATTAGTGCAAAATCAAAGTTTCTTTGTCGCCGTATAGCTCGAGAACGGGTCGACGGGTGCGGGCGAGAGTAGGCTCGTCGGACGGAGGACGCGTAGACGAAGGTTTATCCCGCGAAAAATTCGCGAAAATTCGCGAAAAATTTTTTACGTGTGCATCGGTGACGCGTCGACCACGGCGGAGGATAACTTACCGACCACCACCGGCAGTGGTCGGTAACGCTCGGGGGGTATAAGCTGCCGCGTTAAAAATGAAACCCGAACTTCGGCGCTTCCACGGTTCAGGGCTGAAAAGGGCCCGAAAGAAAATAACTGATTCAAACGTTCGAATTTAACACCATCTTCGCGACGCTGACTTCGCATCGGTGGCGTGTGCCGCCACAGTCGCCGCGTTTACTCTCCCCTGATAGTTGAGCGAATCGACTTGTAACTTCGAGCTTACGAATCCGATTCTACGTTTAGGTTTACATGTTCCATTCATTTTAAAGGGAGGGGGGTTGGGGGGGGAGGGGAGGATGGCGATGGCAGACCAATCGCGCGCCTCCCCGCCACCATCGTCGCTACCGATGACCTCGGGCTCGAGCCGAGCCGAGCCGAGCCGAGCGGGACCGATGGCCCGATGGGCTCCCGGAAAATTCGGGAAGGCGATATACCTTTAATACCCAGTTGGCCGTAACTTTTTCGATGACGTCAAATTAGTGCAAAATCAAAGTTTCTTTGTCGCCGCATAGCTCGAGAACGGGTCGACGGGTGCGGGCGAGAGTAGGCTCGTCGGACGGAGGACGCGGAGACGAAGGTTTACCGCGCGAAAAATTCGCGAAAATTCGCGAAAAGTTTTTGTACGTGTGCATCGGTGACGCGTCGACCTCGGCGGAGGATAACTTACCGACCACCACCGGCAGTGGTCGGTAACGCTCGGGGGGTATAAGCTGCCGCGTTAAAAATGAAACCCGAATCTCGGCGCTTCCACGGTTCAGGGCTGAAAAGGGCCCGAAAGAAAATAACTGATTCAAACGTTCGAATTTAACGCCAATTTCGCGACGCTGACTTCGCATCGGTGGTGAGTGCCGCTACAGTCGCCGCATTTACTCTCCCCTGATAGTTGAGCGAATCGACTTGTAACTTCGAGCTTACGAATCCGATTCTACGTTTAGGTTTACATGTTCCATTCATTTTAAAGGGAGGGGGGTTGGGGGGGGAGGGGAGGATGGCGATGGCAGACCAATCGCGCGCCTCCCCGCCACCATCGTCGCTACCGATGACCTCGGGCTCGAGCCGAGCCGAGCCGAGCCGAGCGGGACCGATGGCCCGATGGGCTCCCGGAAAATTCGGGAAGGCGATATACCTTTAATTCCCAGTTGGCCGTAACTTTTTCGATGACGTCAAATTAGTGCAAAATCAAAGTTTCTTTGTCGCCGTATAGCTCGAGAACGGGTCGACGGGTGCGGGCGAGAGTAGGCTCGTCGGACGGAGGACGCGTAGACGAAGGTTTATCCCGCGAAAAATTCGCGAAAATTCGCGAAAAATTTTTTACGTGTGCATCGGTGACGCGTCGACCACGGCGGAGGATAACTTACCGACCACCACCGGCAGTGGTCGGTAACGCTCGGGGGGTATAAGCTGCCGCGTTAAAAATGAAACCCGAACTTCGGCGCTTCCACGGTTCAGGGCTGAAAAGGGCCCGAAAGAAAATAACTGATTCAAACGTTCGAATTTAACACCATCTTCGCGACGCTGACTTCGCATCGGTGGCGTGTGCCGCCACAGTCGCCGCGTTTACTCTCCCCTGATAGTTGAGCGAATCGACTTGTAACTTCGAGCTTACGAATCCGATTCTACGTTTAGGTTTACATGTTCCATTCATTTTAAAGGGACGGGGGTTGGGGGGAGGGGAGGATGGCGATGGCAGACCAATCGCGCGCCTCCCCGCCACCATCGTCGCTACCGATGACCTCGGGCTCGAGCCGAGCCGAGCCGAGCCGAGCCGAACGGGACCGATGGCCCGATGGGCTCCCGGAAAATTCGGGAAGGCGATATACCTTTAATACCCAGTTGGCCGTAACTTTTTCGATGACGTCAAATTAGTGCAAAATCAAAGTTTCTTTGTCGCCGTATAGCTAGAGAACGGGTCGACGGGTGCGGGCGAGAGTAGGCTCGTCGGACGGAGGACGCGTAGACGAAGGTTTATCCCGCGAAAAATTCGCGAAAATTCGCGAAAAATTTTTTACGTGTGCATCGGTGACGCGTCGACCACGGCGGAGGATAACTTACCGGCCACCACCGGCAGTGGTCGGTAACGCTCGGGGGGTATAAGCTGCCGCGTTAAAAATGAAACCCGAACTTCGGCGCTTCCATGGTTCAGGGCTGAAAAGGGCCCGAAAGAAAATAACTGATTCAAACGTTCGAATTTAACGCCATCTTCGCGACGCTGACTTCGCATCGGTGGCGTGTGCCGCCACAGTCGCCGCGTTTACTCTCCCCTGATAGTTGAGCGAATCGACTTGTAACTTCGAGCTTACGAATCCGATTCTACGTTTAGGTTTACATGTTCCATTCATTTTAAAGGGAGGGCGGTTGGGGGGGGAGGGGAGGGGAGGATGGCAGACCAATCGCGCGCCTCCCCGCCACCATCGTCGCTACCGATGACCTCGGGCTCGAGCCGAGCCGAGCCGAGCCGAGCGGGACCGATGGCCCGATGGGCTCCCGGAAAATTCGGGAAGGCGATATACCTTTAATTCCCAGTTGGCCGTAACTTTTTCGATGACGTCAAATTAGTGCAAAATCAAAGTTTCTTTGTCGCCGTATAGCTAGAGAACGGGTCGACGGGTGTGGGCGAGAGTAGGCTCGTCGGACGGAGGACGCGTAGACGAAGGTTTATCCCGCGAAAAATTCGCGAAAATTCGCGAAAAATTTTTTACGTGTGCATCGGTGACGCGTCGACCACGGCGGAGGATAACTTACCGGCCACCACCGGCAGTGGTCGGTAACGCTCGGGGGGTATAAGCTGCCGCGTTAAAAATGAAACCCGAACTTCGGCGCTTCCACGGTTCAGGGCTGAAATGGGCCCGAAAGAAAATAACTGATTCAAACGTTCGAATTTAACGCCAACTTCGCGACGCTGACTTCGCATCGGTGGCGAGTGCCGCCACAGTCGCCGCGTTTACTCTCCCCTGATAGTTGAGCGAATCGACTTGTAACTTCGAGCTTGCGAATCCGATTCTACGTTTAGGTTTACATTTTCCATTAATTTTAAAGGGAGGAGGGGTGGGGGCGGGGTGGCTATGACAGACCAATCGCGCGCCTCCCCGCCACCATCGTCGCTACCGATGACCTCGGGCTCGAGCCGAGCCGAGCCGAGCCGAGCGGGGCCGAAGGCCCGATGGGCTCCCGGAAAATTCGGGAAGGCGATATACCTTTAATTCCCAGTTGGCCGTAACTTTTTCGATGACGTCAAATTAGTGCAAAATCAAAGTTTCTTTGTCGCCGTATAGCTCGAGAACGGGTCAACGGGTGCGGGCGAGAGTAGGCTCGTCGGACGGAGGACGCGGAGACGAAGGTTTACCGCGCGAAAAATCCGCGAAAATTCGCGAAAAATTTTTTACGTGTGCATCGGTAACGCGCGTCGACCTCGGCGGAGGATAACTTACCGACCACCACCGGCAGTGGTCGGTAACGCTCGGGGGGTATAAGCTGCCGCGTTAAAAATGAAACCCGAATCTCGGCGCTTCCACGGTTCAGGGCTGAAATGGGCCCGAAAGAAAATAACTGATTCAAACGTTCGAATTTAACGCCAACTTCGCGACGCTGACTTCGCATCGGTGGCGAGTGCCGCCACAGTCGCCGCGTTTACTCTCCCCTGATAGTTGAGCGAATCGACTTGTAACTTCGAGCTTACGAATCCGATTCTACGTTTAGGTTTACATTTTCCATTAATTTTAAAGGGAGGAGGGGTGGGGGGGTGGCTATGACAGACCAATCGCGCGCCTCCCCGCCACCATCGTCGCTACCGATGACCTCGGGCTCGAGCCGAGCCGAGCCGAGCCGAGCGGGGCCGAAGGCCCGATGGGCTCCCGGAAAATTCGGGAAGGCGATATACCTTTAATTCCCAGTTGGCCGTAACTTTTTCGATGACGTCAAATTAGTGCAAAATCAAAGTTTCTTTGTCGCCGTATAGCTCGAGAACGGGTCGACGGGTGCGGGCGAGAGTAGGCTCGTCGGACGGAGGACGCGGAGACGAAGGTTTATCCCGCGAAAAATTCGCGAAAATTCGCGAAAAATTTTTTACGTGTGCATCGGTGACGCGTCGACCACGGCGGAGGATAACTTACCGGCCACCACCGGCAGTGGTCGGTAACGCTCGGGGGGTATAAGCTGCCGCGTTAAAAATGAAACCCGAACTTCGGCGCTTCCACGGTTCAGGGCTGAAAAGGGCCCGAAAGATAATAACTGATTCAAACGTTCGAATTTAACGCCAACTTCGCGACGCTGACTTCGCATCGGTGGCGTGTGCCGCCACAGTCGCCGCGTTTACTCTCTCCTGATAGTTGAGCGAATCGACTTGTAACTTCGAGCTTACGAATCCGATTCTACGTTTAGGTTTACATGTTCCATTCATTTTAAAGGGAGGGGGGTTGGGGGGGGAGGGGAGGATGGCGATGGCAGACCAATCGCGCGCCTCCCCACCACCATCGTCGCTACCGATGACCTCGGGCTCGAGCCGAGCCGAGCCGAGCCGAGCGGGACCGATGGCCCGATGGGCTCCCGGAAAATTCGGGAAGGCGATATACCTTTAATTCCCAGTTGGCCGTAACTTTTTCGATGACGTCAAATTAGTGCAAAATCAAAGTTTCTTTGTCGCCGTATAGCTCGAGAACGGGTCGACGGGTGCGGGCGAGAGTAGGCCCGTCGGACGGAGGACGCGGAGACGAAGGTTTACCGCGCGAAAAATTCGCGAAAAATTTTTTATGTGTGCATTGTTGACGAGTCGACCTCGGCGGAGGATAACTTACCGACCACCACCGGCAGTGGTCGGTAACGCTCGGGGGGTATAAGCTGCCGCGTTAAAAATGAAACCCGAATCTCGGCGCTTCCACGGTTCAGGGCTGAAAAGGGCCCGAAACAAAATAACTGATTCAAACGTTCGAATTTAACGCCAATTTCGCGACGCTGACTTCGCATCGGTGGTGAGTGCCGCTACAGTCGCCGCATTTACTCTCCCCTGATAGTTGAGCGAATCGACTTGTAACTTCGAGGTTACGAATCCGATTCTACGTTTAGGTTTACATGTTCCATTCATTTTAAAGGGAGGGGGTTGGGGGGGGGGGGGGTGGATGTCGCTGACAGACCAATCGCGCGCCTCCCCGCCTCCACCGTCGCTAACGAAGACCTCTACCTCGAGCCGAGCCGAGCCGAGCCGAGCGGGGCCGAAGGCCCGATGGGCTCCCGGAAAATTCGAGGGAAGGCGATATACCTTTAATTCCCAGTTGGCCGTAACTTTTTCGATGACGTCAAATTAGTGCAAAATCAAAGTTTCTTTGTCGCCGTATAGCTCGAGAACGGGTCGACGGGTGCGGGCGAGAGTAGGCTCGTCGGACGGAGGACGCGGAGACGAAGGTTTACCGCGCGAAAAATTCGCGAAAAATTTTTTACGTGTGCATTGGTGACGCGTCGACCTCGGCGGAGGATAACTTACCGACCACCACAATTCGCCGCGTTTACTCTCCCCTGATAGTTGAGCGAATCGACTTGTAACTTCGAGGTTACGAATCCGATTCTACGTTTAGGTTTACATTTTCCATTAATTTTAAAGGGAGGGGGTGGGGGGGTGGTTGGCGATGACAGACCAATCGCGCGCCTCTCCGCCACCATCGTCGCTACAGACGACCTCGACCTGGAGCCGAGCCGAGCCATGCCGGGCGGGGCCGAAGGCCCGATGGGCTCCCGGAAAATTCGGGAAGGCGATATACCTTTAATTCCCATTTGGCCGTAACTTTTTCGATGACGTCAAATTAGTGCAAAATCAAAGTTTCTTTGTCGCCGCATAGCTCGAGAACGGGTCGACGGGTGCGGGCGAGAGTAGGCTCGTCGGACGGAGGACGCGTAGACGAAGGTTTATCCCGCGAAAAATTCGCGAAAATTCGCGAAAAATTTTTTACGTGTGCATCGGTGACGCGTCGACCACGGCGGAGGATAACTTACCGGCCACCACCGGCAGTGGTCGGTAACGCTCGGGGGGTATAAGCTGCCGCGTTAAAAATGAAACCCGAACTTCGGCGCTTCCACGGTTCAGGGCTGAAAAGGGCCCGAAAGATAATAACTGATTCAAACGTTCGAATTTAACGCCAACTTCGCGACGCTGACTTCGCATCGGTGGCGTGTGCCGCCACAGTCGCCGCGTTTACTCTCTCCTGATAGTTGAGCGAATCGACTTGTAACTTCGAGCTTACGAATCCGATTCTACGTTTAGGTTTACATGTTCCATTCATTTTAAAGGGAGGGGGGTTGGGGGGGGGGAGGGGAGGATGGCGATGGCAGACCAATCGCGCGCCTCCCCACCACCATCGTCGCTACCGATGACCTCGGGCTCGAGCCGAGCCGAGCCGAGCCGAGCGGGACCGATGGCCCGATGGGCTCCCGGAAAATTCGGGAAGGCGATATACCTTTAATTCCCAGTTGGCCGTAACTTTTTCGATGACGTCAAATTAGTGCAAAATCAAAGTTTCTTTGTCGCCGTATAGCTCGAGAACGGGTCGACGGGTGCGGGCGAGAGTAGGCCCGTCGGACGGAGGACGCGCAGACGAAGGTTTACCGCGCGAAAAATTCGCGAAAAATTTTTTATGTGTGCATTGTTGACGAGTCGACCTCGGCGGAGGATAACTTACCGACCACCACCGGCAGTGGTCGGTAACGCTCGGGGGGTATAAGCTGCCGCGTTAAAAATGAAACCCGAATCTCGGCGCTTCCACGGTTCAGGGCTGAAAAGGGCCCGAAACAAAATAACTGATTCAAACGTTCGAATTTAACGCCAATTTCGCGACGCTGACTTCGCATCGGTGGTGAGTGCCGCTACAGTCGCCGCATTTACTCTCCCCTGATAGTTGAGCGAATCGACTTGTAACTTCGAGGTTACGAATCCGATTCTACGTTTAGGTTTACATGTTCCATTCATTTTAAAGGGAGGGGGTTGGGGGGGGGTGGATGTCGCTGACAGACCAATCGCGCGCCTCCCCGCCTCCACCGTCGCTAACGAAGACCTCTACCTCGAGCCGAGCCGAGCCGAGCCGAGCGGGGCCGAAGGCCCGATGGGCTCCCGGAAAATTCGAGGGAAGGCGATATACCTTTAATTCCCAGTTGGCCGTAACTTTTTCGATGACGTCAAATTAGTGCAAAATCAAAGTTTCTTTGTCGCCGTATAGCTCGAGAACGGGTCGACGGGTGCGGGCGAGAGTAGGCTCGTCGGACGGAGGACGCGGAGACGAAGGTTTACCGCGCGAAAAATTCGCGAAAAATTTTTTACGTGTGCATTGGTGACGCGTCGACCTCGGCGGAGGATAACTTACCGACCACCACAATTCGCCGCGTTTACTCTCCCCTGATAGTTGAGCGAATCGACTTGTAACTTCGAGGTTACGAATCCGATTCTACGTTTAGGTTTACATTTTCCATTAATTTTAAAGGGAGGGGGTGGGGGGGTGGTTGGCGATGACAGACCAATCGCGCGCCTCTCCGCCACCATCGTCGCTACAGACGACCTCGACCTGGAGCCGAGCCGAGCCATGCCGGGCGGGGCCGAAGGCCCGATGGGCTCCCGGAAAATTCGGGAAGGCGATATACCTTTAATTCCCATTTGGCCGTAACTTTTTCGATGACGTCAAAT